>NC_135501.1:168222124-168400229 GCF_052857255.1 Amblyomma americanum | reverse complement strand
GCCACACACTGTTAAAGGTACATCGTGATTTTGTCGGATATACTGCCACGACCAAATATTATCACACAGCTGTCTCCATTACACAACTATTAGCCCCACTGACTTCTAGCTCCTTCGTTGAGCGCAGGAAAATACGACAGTTGCGAGGACATCTTTTGCCTACTTGCCTACTCAGTGGTTAGGGCGCTCGGCTACTGATCCGGAGTTCCCGGGTTCGAGCCCGACCGCGGCGGCTGCGTTCTTATGGCGGAAAAACGCTAAGGCGCCCGTGTGCTGTGCGATGTCAGTGCACGTTAAAGATCCCCCAGGGGTGTGGTTGAAATTATTCCGGAGCCCTCCACTACGGCACCTATTCTTCCTTTCTTCTTTCACTCCCTCCTTTATCCCTTCCCTTACGGCGCGGTTCAGGTGTCCGCCGATATATGAGACAGATACTGCGCCATTTCCTTTCCCCAAAAAAACAAATTATTATTAATTATTACTACGGCGTTACTTAGCGTAACGCCGTGTCGCATTACGTACGATGCAGGCTGTCAACAAAAACGTGAACAGTTTTCTTTTATGCGGACAGAGGTGATATTACTTGGCAGAAACGACCTTTCCTAAAGATGTTTATAAGAGCAGAGTCAAATTGCCAGCCGCCAGTGACGCACGACGCCTTCTGACAGATGAAGGCAAATGCTGAACCAAACTGCATAACAGCAAAAAAAAATTTATGGTGCTACTTGTGTATTGGCAAGTGATCGAACATATTGAATTTTGCTATTTATTTATCGTACGCACCTCCATGTTTGGGCCTAGTTTTATCATTTTCAGACACACAGAGGTTCTTATAGGTCGCTAATCTTTGATTTTATCGCGCAGGCCTGGATCACTATAGGGACGAAATACTGGAAGTTCACGAATTATAATCACTGTTTTAATCTTTTGGGATTTTTAGTGTCGCCACTAATCAGTACAAATCTGAACAAAAAGAAGAATGGCTGCTCGGGCAGCCTTCTTTAATTATACATTTCCCGCTTCAATAATAATAATAATAATTGGTTTTGGGGGGAAAGGAAATGGCGCAGTATCTGTCTCATATATCGTTGGACACCTGAACCGCGCCGTAAGGGAAGGGATAAAGGAGGGAGTGAAAGAAGAAAGGAAGAATAGGTGCCGTAGTGGAGGGCTCCGGAATAATTTCGACCACCTGGGGATCTTTAGCGTGCACTGACATCGCACAGCACACGGTTCAATCGTAGGCCTTTTTACGATGGTTAACACACGTGACGTCATTTGTGTAGGCAGCAATCAAACCGGTTCGTCGTTTCTGGCATGATAGGCTTGGCTGAGCACATGCAAAAATGCTAAGGAATAGAGCGGGAAGATAATACTCGCAGAATACCGCCCGAGGCCACTTATAGCCGTCAAGGCCGGAGTCACCATGAGGTCCCGGGTATTTTGTTCGAGCGCGACTTAGTCGTCATCGTCCTTGCAGAAAAGTGCCCCGTATACGGCCATAGCTCGAATATGTCTAATCTTTTTAGTGAGAAAAAGAGAAAATAGAGGAGCTCCGTGTTATCTCTGCTTGCCTTCCTGAAATATGAGCCTTTATTGTTTCGCATTCGTACGAATCTGCATCGCTTTCGCAAGTTATAACTCGAAAAATATATATATCAATGGCACCTTTTGCATTTCAAGTGCTCCGGATTCTCACTATCGTTTCATCATTCTTTCTGAAATGATAGAAGTAAGCATGATGAAGCGTATATACAGCGAAGAGATTATAAAGGAGGTGTGATTTATCAGACAGCCTCCAAAGCACGTTGCTAAGCCGCGCTCGCAACAGTTACATAGATCATAATCCGCGAGCGGCGGGAACATTTGGATGCCCGTGGCGTCCGATGTGCCTTTTCTCGAGGCGTGCCTGCGCTGAAGCGTCCCGCGGCGAGATCATGTAAACCGATATCGAGAGACACGAGTCTGCTTTCGTGGGACACGGTTCCTCGTCCGACTTAAAGGCTCCGCACACGCGAAGGGTGCTTCAGGCACGTTTTGTCGTGGCCGGTCGCGATTTTGCACGGACCGCGGACGTGCGTGCGACATCCATACCGGGACGTGCATTCGTGCGCTCGATGGATCGCCTTGGAGCCGAGGAGCCGCTGCCTTTCTTGGGGCACGACGTGTCGGCATGAAACAGGATATGCCGGAGTGGAATAATCGCAAAGATGGCAAGACGAGAAAATATGAAAAGAAGATGAAAGGAGGGGATGCGAAAAAAATAAATAAATAAAAGCCGATGAGGAAGGGTCAAGAAATATCAAAAAGTGACGTGTATGATTTCGCCCCTCTCTCCATATATTTTTTTTTTTGAGCACGATCTCACGCTGGCACGGAATCTGAGGATTCCGTGTTGTGCTCGGATCCAGTGTAAGTGCGCGAGTGCAGGCTATATAACACCGGTGTCCAGGAGTGGCAAGTGTCGAATAACTTGCGATCCCTGCCTGTTCGTATGATATTGTGGTCCTGTGATCCTATGGCGTTAACAGGTCTTCGATGCTCGCATCATCGTTTCAACTGAGCTTGTACTATAAGGGAACACCAGAGAGCGCTTATTTCCTCGTTTGACCGGGTGTGGATACATGCCTCTGGGACAGAAACAAGGCTTTCTGCGTGATGAGGCATGGGATACTGTAAGCTGAATGGACCTATTCCCTGTTCTTTGGGCGGAATAAAAAAACAGGTTCCATTTTTTTTCTTTGCGCATCACCTCACATTGAAACGAAATAATAATAATAATAATAATAATAATAATAATAATAATAATAATAATAATAATAATAATAATAATAATAATAATAATAATAATAATAATAATAGGTTTGGGGGAAAGGAAATTTCGCAGTATCTGTCTCATATATCGTTGGACACCTGAACCGCGCCGTAAGGGAAGGGATAAAGGAGGGAGCGAAAGAAGAAAGGAAGAGAGGTGCCGTAGTGGAGGGCTCCGGAATAATTTCGAGCACCTGGGGATCTTTAACGTGCACTGACATTGCACAGCACACGCCCGCTTAAGCGTTTCGCCTCCATAAAAACGCAGCCGCCGCGGGAACTCCGGATCAGCAGTCCGAGGATTCTGTTATGTGCGTGGATTCAGTTTAAGTACGTAGAACACACGCGTGCACTGTGACCCATCCACTTTTCTCGGTGTTGTCCAGACCCGCAGCATGTAAACAGTGTTTTTTTCCTCAAAGCATGCATGGCAGTATGAGAGTCGGGCGCTCGACTACTGATCCGGAGTTCCCGGGTTCGAATCCGACCGCGGCGGCTGCGTTTTTATGGAGGAAAAACGCAAAGGCGCCCGTGTGCTGTGCGATGTCAGTGCACGTTAAAGATGCCCAGGTGGTCGAAATTATTCCGGAGCCCTCCACTACGGCACCTAATTCTTCCTTTCTTCTTTCACTCCCTCTCTTATCCCTTCCCTAACGGCGCGGTTCAGGTGTCCAACGATATATGAGACAGATACTGCGCCATTTCCTTTCCCCAAAAAACCAATGATTATTAATTATTATGAGAGTCATTGCGTCTTGTCGCCTTTTAGTCGCCGCTTCGATAGGAACCATTGTGGAAGCACGGGAAAATAGTCCGATCATAATGGCGCTGTCTACATGGTTAACAAAAACGTGACCTAACGAATTTCACTCTTGGAACAGCTGATACAGCATTTTGGAAACACCAAAGGGCAGCAGAAGTCAAGAGATGGAAGGACTTGGTGGGACCAGCGCTTCCGTTCAATCCTTCCATGTATTTTCTCCGCATAGTTGTGTGCATGGTGACTTGTCTTCTCATACGCTTTGGAGTTTCCGGTAAGTTAGGGGCTTATAGTCGGGCACAGCATTAGTCTATAATGAACCCCCCCCCCCCCCCCCCCCCCAACTTATGACCGCCACACAGGCTCCTGTGAGAAAAGGAAACATCCCATTGATAAAGCTTTTTCTAAATGCCAAAGAAAGGGGCTAATCAAAGGACGAAATTGTGCGCGCAAAGATGGTAAACTTTCTACATTGTTTAATGCAGTAAAACATCAAAAAGTTGGTTTCGTTCATTGCTGTGATTCGTTGGTAAAGTAATGCAGCACCCTGCGAGTTATGGGTTGCTGTTGCCAACCATTTTTTTTTTTTACAGCAGTAGCTGTTATAGCTGTTGCCCTGGCCTTGCGACGTAGGGCGTCCGCAATCTACAACCACTTTTGACAATGCTCACAAAGGTGGAGTTATTCTATGATGAAACCATGTTTATGTTGTTTGGATGATGTTGCCGGCGGTTCGTTGATTCGGCGGCAGGTGCTACCGTGCGTGCCGTTGCAACTGTTGTCTTGACACCCGGCGAAAAGCCGAGAGTGATTGACGAGTTTTAATCCACAAAATCAGTATGCTGAGAGCCAGATTATAAACAGACCCACAGCGCCAAGTGCTTTCGCAAAGCTCTGAATCGCACGAACCTCCAAGGGTGTGGTCTAGGGAATGTCTGAAAGAAGTTACGGAGCTGCGTGTAATGTGCCTTTGTAATGCGCTTGTATACCGTAGAGCCACCACACAGGCTCCGTAGAGTATCTGTCCGGACCCCGTAGAGTATCTGTTACGGGTCCAATTGGACTTATTTTTGGAAATGTGGCGGAGAGTTTGAAGGATGCTTCACTCCCGCCACCGGTTGGCCCGGTATTGCACTGCCTCCGGGATCGGCCTTGTCTTTAGCGCGTCTTTACTATCCTGTCTTTCTATCCCATCTTCCAACTCTCCTACTATCCGCACGTGGCAGCGATTGTGGCTCGGCTTGAGCCAGTCAGCAGGCCTGTGCACTTTTCTTTCTTCCTGGCAACAACAGACAGACAGGCACCACACAGGCCGGAAGGCTACTGAGACCATTATATCCTTTATACTCTTTTGTCGATGACATCTAGAACCCAAATTATCATGTTGTTGAACCCAAATTATCGTGCGCTAAACGTGTGGATAAAATCGATGACACAGTCTACTCTACAGGTCTCAGTAGGATATATAACAAAGGGCATATGCAGTATAGAGAGAGGTTGGTCAAACGGTCCTTGACAATCACAAACCGAACAACGAAGGGAAAAACTCATGGTGCTTGGCAACGTTTCGACAAGTCCGCTTGTCGAAACGTTTGCAAGCACCCTTTCTCCCTCCCTTGCTCACTTTGTGACATATACATGAAACGTACCGATGTATATGCATGTGGGGAAACCTGGGATTATGAACACGAAAAAGCTGCGGCTTATCGAAGGAGCACATACGGGTGAACGTTTACAGGATTCTGCGCATTTTCTTCTACATATCGCTTGCCTGCACGCATGTACTTTATTTTAAAACGCTCACGTAATAAGAAGCACGCACAAGGAGGCATACGTGCAGGCAACCTGGGAGGAACACTAATCTGCGAAGCCGCTCGGACATATGTGCTGGGTATGCGACATGTGCGCGGCAGCGTTTCAGCCCAGGGGACGTCGCGAATGCTTCGGGTAATCCTCGACGCGGCCGACGCGCCCGTTTCCGGCTCTTCTACTCGTGATTGCGGTCGGTGAGCACCGTGAGGATGTGGCCGCCCCGCCGGCGATTAATGATGCGTGCTACGTGTTTTTGCTGCTAATGGCAGCAGCGTCTCGCGGGCAGATGCTTACTCGTTGCTCTTTTCAAGTTTCTGTCGCGTGAGTCGTATGCAGTGTCGTATAGCCTCTGGCAGGAAAGAGAAGCTGTATGGTGCAATAGGCTCACACGGTTTGTCATACAAATATCATACAGTTATCATGCAACTGTCGTACAAATGCCATTCATTTGAGCAAAGTCATACATTTGTCATACTAACGTCATATAATATCATACGAAATGTACGAGATTTATATGACGAAGCCTGCATGAGGTTTTTCCCTTATACGACTTTCTTCCGGAGGGGTTTTTTGATGAACTGATAATCTATCCTGCATTAATTAGCGTTTGTATTCCTCTGATTAACTAACACTTTCCAGAACACCTACGGGATCGGCGCAATAATGGCGCCACTCCTAAAAAAACCTACACTGCTTTCTCAAAATTTGCGTGCGTTCTAATGTCGTTCCAGCGAAAGAGCGACGACACGCACGATTGGATTGTATTGTAGAACTTTTATTTCCAAGAGTTTGAGAGGCTTTAGTCCCCTTGCTTAAACAAGGAAGGACAGGATTAAGTGCTCTTTGTGCCCGGTTAACAGAAATGAAATTTAAACCCGACCGCGGCGGCTGCGTTTTTATGGAGGAAAAATGCTGAGGCGCCCGTGTGCTGTGCGATGTCAGTGCACGTTAAAGATCCCCAGGTGGTCGAAATTATTCCGGAGCCCTCCACTACAGCACCTGTTTCTTCCTTTCTTCTTTCACTCCCTCCTTTATCCCTTCCCTTACGGCGCGGTTCAGGTGTCCGCCGATATATGAGCCAGATACTGCGCCATTTCCTTTCCCTAAAAAAAACAATTAATATTATTATTAATTTAAAGGAGTCAGTTGTACAACTTTGTGCCGTCTGTGTCGCGCTGGAATAATTTATATGCTTACTAACTCGCTCTTTAATAATAATAATAATTGGTTTTTGGGGAAAGGAAATGGCGCAGTATCTGTCTCATATATCGTTGGACACCTGAACCACGCCGTAAGGGAAGGGATAAAGGAGGGAGTGAAAGAAGAAAGGAAGAAGAGGTGCCCAACTCGCTCTTTCTGATTTCACTTTCCGTACGTAGTTATATAGGGCTGGAGCAAGTTCCGTTACCCGATACGATATTCGGCGACGATGATTAATTTCATGTTCCGCGGTTTTTTATTGTAGCCGTTTTCCTTGGCTGATGAACACATTCATCACAGCTTCGTTAAAGCTTAACCAATCAGAGCGTGGCGACATTTCCTTGTAGCCTGCCCTCTGGGCATCTGTAGCGCGCAGGAAGCGTGAGTGCGTTGAATTCGGGCTTGTGCTGTTTTTATACGCGATGAATCAATTTTTTTGATGAACAAATTCGTGTTTTTGAACGTGTTAATTTCTTTCTTTCTTCTTGGACCCCTTCCTTTATCCCTTCTCTTACGGCGCGGTTCAGGTGTCCAACGGTATATGAGACAGGTACTGCGCCATTTCCTTTCCCGAGAAGCCAATTATTATTATTATTACGTCTTAATTGTTTGCTAGCAATTCGCCGGCTGTCTCAACATCTATATTATTTTGGAAACAAAGGACCGGTCATACTATATATATATTATTGTTAGAATTATTATCATTGTCATTTTTGCCAGGACCCCTGTGGAATCATGGCAACACGCACTCACAAAAGCAGTAGCCATGCAGGTTTCCAAAGACACGTTGTCGTACTGAAGCGTGTAGCCTAGAGGGTATTCATGTGTGCAGTTTTAGCGTGTGTGCAGTCCTAAAACCACGGAGCGCCTGCTCTAAGACCACCGCGTCCCCACTCTACAGTGTCGAATCGAAGGACGTCACCTCAGAGCGAAATACGACTCCGCGACCACACTGCACGTCTAGGACAGCACTAGTCGCGTGCGACTTAAGGAAAGTTGTCGGCGCGTAGACACCTCATTACGCCATTTCCTCTTGGTCCGCATGGCGACATAGTCCCGCGTGCTCACATCTCAAAGCGCTGCCTAGCATTACTCGGCGCGTGCGAACTCAGGCATACAGATTCTAAGACATGTATTCCTCTAGCGAGTGTTGGTTATATGAAGCCATGGATAGCTGATATGATAAAGGCAGCGCAAGGACGCGCGGAGTGGCACAGTGCCCAGTCAGTGTGTGTATCCTTTCCAGCCACGAGATTGGATCGGGCACAGCCGTAGCTTTACAAACACTGCACGCAACTTTTCTAGACAGACGTATAGACGGACGAGGGGGGTTACGGCGCGAAGCCAAGGCACAGGGGCGTCATAGCAAAAATAAAGAACATAAATAAAAATGAACAGTGAGTAGGGAAAAAAGAGAATAAAGCAAAAGCCATTTTGGATGTGCCGCAGACGCGCACCGAGACAGGGTGGACTCTATATCATCGCAGCACCAAGCGGCGCGAATCCTTCAATGAATCAAAGAGGAGGGACTGTCAGAAGCCAGGAGAGGAAAGGGAGAGAGGTCGGAAGACGTGCGGTGCCCAACGAGGATGGAGAGGGAGGGAAGCAAAGACTGCGCAAGCGATACAAAAGGCCACCAGAGGGCGCTGTAAATAAATCATGGCGGAAAGAAGTGGCGATTGAGGCAGCAGCCGCTGAGGAACATCGAAAGGGGCAGGAGCGAAAGGGGGCCGAACCAAAATAAAAAACTCCGATTTTGTTTTTGTTTTTTGCCGCATGCGCACGCGATGAAACGGGAGGCGTGGCGGCGATGGAACGAGAACCTCCGCCACCACAGCAACGCCGGACTGAGTCGGGACGAAATGTGCCATTCGCTTATTTTCTCGGCGTCTTCTTCTTTTTGTTCTTCTTGCTCAATCTTTCCTTTCGCTTATTCGTTTCCTCCCTGTGAAAACCGGCCAGACAGCGGCGGCCGACTCCTTGACCTGGCAGCCATATCTAACGGAGCGAACTTGCGCGAACGTACGCGATTTTCGTCACAGCGCGCCGCCAGCGATGATCGTGGCGCTGCGGTCGGTCCGTGGGGTGGCAGCACATCCGGCCTATGTTTTGAATGCAAGCCAACAGCGACACTGCGCGGTTCTGTGCGCGTAGGCGTGTTGTTTCCAAGTCTAAGTTTTGTTTCCTTAGTTGTTTATATTGTTCCGTAACCAGTAGAGGGGAAAAGCGGTTGCGCGTTATTTTGGAGCTCGTAGTCGTTGTACAGTTGGATTCAATTCTTTTCTGGAAAAAAGCATTTTTTAGAGGGAAACCATTTATGAACGCAATTTTTTCATATAATATAAGATATCACTATGACAATCAGTGTATCCGCAGATCACCCGGCGGCAGTCTTGTATTTTTCTTTCTATTCGCGTTTTTGCAACCGTCAAATGCTTTCCCCATTGGTTTTTTATGGCAGTCTTAACTGTGGGATGCGATTGCTGAAACGCTTTAGAATAAATATTTTGCTACATATCAGATTAATGGACCATAACCTTTAATATTTCCATAACAGCGTTTCACAATTTATCACTTTTCAAAATTTTTCCCGGAAAGCTTCGACTTGATGCAGCCTTCGAAACTGGTTTGTACTGTTCTTTTTGTCTTTGAACAGAATGAGGCAGCCGAAGTCCACTTTTCCTTACCATTCTGCCATTTAGCCATTTCGACCTAACCATTGCCGGCCAAGAAGCTTACTGTTTTCAACAAAAAGAAGGAAAGGGCAAAACTGCGCTAAGCCTGTTTCACATGCAAGCGAAAACGCTGGCCATTCTTGCTGCCGATTCGCAAAAACCTGTTTCGAGCCCTTTTTTCATCGCGAAGCGCCGCTCAATCGTTCAATTCGCTCAACCGCTTTCATGTGAACCAGCCTTTAAGTTCGTACCGCAAAGCGGTGCTCAAATGCCACGAGCATTTGGGCAAATTTAGCAACTGAGTAATTGGAAATGAACGCACCGACCTTTCGCTTGCCATAACATGTTTGCGGGCTCGCAGGGACAACGGATGTCACGAAATCCTGAGGCCTGCCATGACGTAAGAAATAGCACATGATCGTGAACTAAATGCGTGCATTAAAGACTCAATGATGTTTGGGTGTTGCGCTAATCGTTTGTCTCGCTAGACTCGTAACTTGTTCTTATAAAACTCCTGGTTACATAAGGCGTCGCTTTCTTCACTGCGCAGGGACCCGAACGACAAGATGCCCACCAAGGGATCGGGCAACAGCAACCACTCCAGTAAATCCGGCTCGGATTCGGGCGGCTGCATGAGTCCGCCCGACAGCAGCACGCTGCTCAAGGCGGACCGACAGCAGCACAGCAAGCCGTCTCCCCCTCCGTCGCAACCGTCCTCCATCACTTCCGGCGGCGTGCCGCATCACCTCCACCTGGGCGGACTTCCGGGCAGTCCGGCCACGCCCACCACCGAACTGTCCCTGCACCACCCGCACAGCATGAACGGCCTGTTCGGCTCGGACCTGAAGAGCCCTTCTTCGACGGGCGGCCCCGTGCTGGCGCCGCCGGTGCACCCATCTTCGACCCTCACGGCAGCAGCCGCCGCGGCCGCCGCGGCAGCTGGAGGGGACCCGAGCTCCATGCTTCCGGGGACGGGAGCCAGCGGCTTCCGGCTCGGACATCCGCTGGTCTCGGCGGCGGCACTGAGCGACCTCAGCCTGGGCCTGACGCCCGACTACCAGGCCTTATGACAATCAGTCGCGGGGACAGGCGAGTCTGCCTGGTCCCCGCTGTGCCTGCTGCCTCCGGAACCGCACCTGATGGCGGCGCAGACCCGGGGCGCAGCGGCCGCTGCGGCCGCGGCCAGGACTGAGTCCATGTTCTGCACGTAGCAGGACTCCTGGACCCATGCTTCACGAACCACGTACCGCCGCATTTGAACTCTTGGCGACCGTGATGTGCAGGCCCAACATGGCCGGGCCAGAGCACCCGAAGTCCGAGCTCTCCCTTGAACACGTGCGCGCCGGGACGGCATACAGTTTGGTCTTAGAAGAAGGAGGTCTCGACGAGACGACTTCCGAAGAAGAAACGAGTGGTTCCTGGATTGAGCGTTGTTGAGTAAACAGCGCTGCTGTCGAGGGCTGCACCGGTTATTGGGCATCTTCACCCGCCAGAGGTCCCGGAACCCTGCGCAAGCCGCTCATGCTGCCACCTCCAGCACTTGCCGCAAGGCCACGCAGAAGACATCGTAAGCAGCACCGCTTGAAATCCTGATGAGGCGTGGTTCCGGAACTGATCGTAACACGGGAGTGGCAGGACTGTGGCAGTGACTAGACTGAAGAGGAAGCAGGGACAAACAAGTAATGGCGTGCCTACCAGGCCGCTGAGGCTATATCAGAAAATACGGCGCCTGCTACCAGATGGGTGCCGCCGCGCAGTGAAGTGTGTCGGACTTACAGCAAGAAAAAAATACCCGCGGCAGGAAGCTGAATAATTGGCAACACTGCTGAATGTGCAGACGAATTAATCCAGTGCGGAAGCCGTCCTTGGTACCATATTACCAACGACCATCTCGTCCCTGATACATGCAAACCGCAAGTCGTCACCAAGTCATGCTGCCTTGAAAGCCCGTTAGGAGATGTAAAATTAAACGCAGAATTTTAGGGCAAGTTTCCAGCAGCTATCACCTTTTCAGCGCCAGGGAGTTATGTCCCTCGCCTCCTTGTCAACGAAGTGCGAGTTTATGTGCTTTAATCAAGCAAATAACAGGATGGACTTCGCACTCTGATCGTCTGAAGACTCCCCACCTCCGCCCGAGTAAGCTAGTCGCTAAGTGTTAAGCTCGGAATGTTCCAGCTGGACCTTTAAGGTGCTTCAACGGTTTGGTGTACCTACGTGGACAGCTGTGTGTTAGAGGTGTGTGATCGACAAGACATGACCGTGGACAACCCTTCATCCGGTGCGCGTGATAAGAAGAGACGGTCAAAGTGATGGGACAGATAGCCTGCACCATGTGCTGAGAGTGCTTCTTTGCCTTTTTTTTTCATCTTTCACATAACCCGAGCCAACTTCGTGGCCTGGAAAGCAAAAGTTTGCATCAACCTGATTAAGTCCTCAGCGAGTGAAAGTACCCGCTGTAGATGCTCCAAAATTAGTTCCTTCGGGTTTTGATAAAAGAGAGCAGCTCCCTTCTAGGCAACTGAACATCACGGGAACGAGACAGCGCCGGTGAACGCCCCGACTGGTGCCGTCAACGATGTGTTGTGAGCGCGACCTGGTGTTTGTCTTGGTGTGTGCAATCGCGTGGCACTGAGAAGGTGCCTAGTGCACCACGCGAACCAAATGCAACGTCCCGGCATCGACAAGGACCAGTGGCTTGTCCTTAGGCCATCTCGACGAACGAAGACCGCCTATTTGCGTGCACAAGTGACTGTGGACGAAGACTTTCTTGGCAGTTCTGAACTGGTCTTCTTGACTATTCCAAAAAAAAAAAACGAAGATCTTGTATCCTAAGGGCACTGTGTACACTTCGCGTGTGTGTGCGTGTGGGTGTGTGTGTGTACAGAGACAGTGATTGTAGGTTGCACGAAACGCTAATGATTATTACGATGTGTGTATGAGAGCACTCCCCTCCTCATTTTTTTTCCTTCTGCCCTTCTTGCATAGATTCTAGTCTCTCGCTCTGCCAGAAAGAGCTCGCGTTATGTGCAATGCAAGCACGTTGCTTCTGTCGCTGTCTTGACGACTTCAGCGAACGTGCACACTTCACCCGGCCCCAACCCCAGTGCATGCGGATGCCTTCCGGTGACGTCACAGCTATTCACCACGAGCAAGAGCAGCTTTGTTCATAGCGTGCATTATCGTTTCTGTACTTAAACAGTGTAAGGAAATACAGAACAAATTAACTTTTATTTTGGAAATCCTCATTCGCCACCCACCCCCTGCTCATAGCAGTGAAGTATGCACGGTGGACGCAAGTCCTTCCAATCAGAGCTCTCGGACAGAAAAGAGAGAAGCCTTTAATGAAGGTCAGTACGCCTAATTTACCCCAAATTACATGAAGCATACTGACGGTAGATTTAGATTTTGTGACTTGCAGAATGTGGCGTTACCTGTGGCCGCTAAAAAAAAAATGACGTGAGAGGCTCTCCGGAAACAGGTCGCAAGCCGGTTTTCGAGCTGCTGATTTATAATTGCTATCAATGAACAACTCTTACTTGAGAAACAGACATTCGACCAAGCGCTACAGCTTCACTAAACTCCGTTATCCGAAATATTGTGCTCGTCAGACGCTGCCTGTGACGTCACGTGCGAAGCATCTGCACTTACCTTTTAACTTAACGAACACATTTAACTTAATAAACACTTCTGCACGCCCGAGAGAAAGTGAGTGCAACGTCGGAGACAAAGCAATAGCTGAAGCCAGTCGTTAATTCAGCACAAAGGCGCCACCAGTCGGCGCTGACGGCAAGCGCACGAAGGAAATAATTTCTTTAATTGTTTCGTACGATAACCGCTGCGTCGACGCATGGCTGCCAGTGCTGAAACATCCGGTGTTCCTCGAAACATTCTGAAAACTTGATATGTCTATTTTACGCTCACTTGACCAAGCTTTTGCGGGTGCATCGAGCTGCACCTTATGGGTTCCAAAGTGCTACACTCTAAACATGAATCAGCCTATATGGGTGCAGAAAGGGAGTAAAGCTGTTCTCTACTCCACTCCCTTTTAGGAGCAGAATATGCTACCCAAACCCTGGGTCAGATTTCGATCACTAAAGATACGGAATAGTTATGGTTAGCAGCGGTAGCAAATTCCGTCTTTGAAAACAGCTCTTATCGATGTTTAACGAGGTCCAAATCTCGTCTATTTGCTAATCTTAAGATCTGCGGTGTAGCTTTTTAAAGACGCGCCGTCCATTGCTGCCTGCATCGAGTTACCATGCTTTGTGGTGGGAATATGTCTCCGTTGCCAAGACTAAGCATTCTGTACATTTAGTGGCGGAAGTCTACCCCGGAACTCGGGCAGCATAGCCTGCACCTAAAAGGGATTGCGCTAGATAGCTTAACCTCTTTTTACTCCCATATACGCCAATTTGTGTTTACAGTGTACGGAACAGCGTCTGAACCAATGGCTCGGTACATAAGGGCAGCACTCGAATCGATTTTACATCATTATTCTGTGTACAGAAGGACGACGAGATTCGAGTGTCCAGCAAGTTGTCGATCGTTTTGGTTGTTCCGGTTTCTTTGTTGACCTTTCCACGCCGGTATTTGTTCTTCGGGAAATGCGGAAGTGGTGGTGAGATCACAATATTTGTCTCGTGTATCCGCCGTTTTCTTCTTGTGTTCTGATCTTTTGTATTTTTTCCCGTTATCGTTCAAGTCTCTGGTTTTCAGCTATTGTGATAGCGATGTGCCGTAATATTCCAATACGCTAAAAAAAAAACTTTTTTGGGCCCAGCTTAAGGCGTGCACATAAACACCATCGAACCGGTTGCATGTGAAACCGCTGAAGAAACATGGAGTCGTGTCGGATTGAATGCGACAGGGAACACTTAACGCGCTCAGAAGCAGCCCAAGAGTTACGAACTATGTACCGTTCTATCTTATTGTTACAAAAATGTTGCCCTTCCAATAAGTGAGTAAAACGCTACACAGATACTCTAATCGACATTCACCTCAGCTTAGCGTTCACTGTTACGAACGACATAGACTCCGCTATAATAGCCGAGTTCGATTTGCGATACCAAGCCCTTGACATGCTGTTTGGCATCAGTCAACCACATTGCGTATATTTCTGAAAAAAAGACAGACAGAGGTGCTCGCGCACTGTTGTTCAAAAGTTTACAGGCCACTTTGCTTTTGTATGGCTAACAGGAGCACAGTGTGGAGCGTCCGACGGTAGCTCGCTAAGGGTCCTGAAAACTTTTGAAAAACACTGTACCTACACGCTTTCTGGGATCGAACTCAACATTGGCACAGTGCGTAAAACGGCGTTCCACTCTAATGTGCTCTAATCTCTGCCTCGTGCTTTCGCAAAGCACGAGCAACTCTTCCGATAAACATGTATGTCGTGTAGCACTCTTTGGCAGATTAGTTGATACACTGCTTCTACAGCGAATGGTTGTGCAAATGAAGCCGGGTGTAGTGTATGTCTTGCTCGTTATTTATTTTGTGTCCTTGTATCTTTTGCGCAGCCATTTTCTATTCAAGAAAAAAAACACGTCTAAGCAACCAACTGTACGAATCTTTCATTCAAACGCTTTGTGCGTCACCACTCAGATGTTGATACAAACTAATAGTTAAAGATGCGACAGAACACACATTTTCAGCCGGTTAGATATACTGTACAGCACTGGGAAAGTAATTAAGTTATAAAATAGTGCGCCGCCACTCGACTAACCTAATGGTTAAAACGCGACGAACCGAATGAGCGTAGAAGCTTGTTTCCGCGCATGCGCGGTGTGCGCGGTGGACGCTTGCAGGCCAGCGATGGAACCTTTCCGAACGAGCGCACACGCCAATATTATAAATAGATTTACGAGAGCTATATGGAGTTTTGCGTGTGTGCCAACACGTTCTCTGTCGGAGGTGTACATGCTCCCCCCCCCCCCTCTTTTCATCTTCTCCTTCTCTTCTTTTGTAAATAGGGAAGCGATAGTATAAATAAATGGATGGGTGAAAAATGAACTTCGTCTGACGCCTGTTCTTGTGACTCACGACTCACTGGGCTTAACCAGCCGAGGCACAACCGGAGGTGTTCACGACGACTGCGTGAAGACTTCCCTCAGCGTGCTGGGTGTAGTGCACGTTTAGGGAGACGTACTATCGCGCTCAATGTGAGTTGCAACGCGCCGTCATCGACCGCAGCTGGCTCCCTCGTCTACATCCTCCAACAATCACTCGGAATTCTGGGAAGAACTGCCGTTCCAGGAAACGACCACACTCCCTCTCAGGAAACAGCTTGGTATAGCTGAAATGCATTCTATTTGACTGTGGTATTCTACCGCATCCCGACTACCATCTTTAAGTTCGTTATATATTTCCTGTTATTGGCCCAATTAAGAATTCAAGACGAAATATTTTAAACTGAATTCAATTTCATGCAAGCGAATTCAGTGAACACGTTTTACTATATTTGAAACTGAATTCGCTTGCATGAAATTGAATTCAGTTTCAAATATTTCGTCTAATATTTTAAACTGAATTCAATTTCATGCAAGCGAATTCAGTGAACACGTTTTACTATATTTGAAACTGAATTCGCTTGCATGAAATTGAATTCAGTTTCAAATATTTCGTCTAATTCTTAATTGGGCCAATAACAGGAAATATATAATGAACTTATCGATGTTAGTCGGGATGCAGTAGAATAAAACAGTCAAATAGAATGCATTTCAGTTATACTAAGCTGTTTCCTGAGAGGGAGTGTGGTCGTTTCCTGGAATGGCAGTACTTCCCAGAATTCCGAGCGATTGTTGGAGGATGCAGACGAGGGAGCCAGTTCCGGTCGCTGACGGCGCGTTGCAACTCATATTGAGCGCGATAGTACGTTCGGATGGCCCGCACCACGAGGGAAGGAGAGCCCAGGAGAGGCCCTCGCTATGCCGGAAGTCACGGGCTTTCGCAAGGGCTGCTGGGAGTCTTTGGCCGACGGCGCAGCCAATAGTAACGCTGGGCGCAGCAGCGCCGTCTGCTGCATTGTCTGCTGCGAATGCGCAAGCGCGCTTTGATGGCGGCCAAGTAAGAGGGGGTGGCTTCACGTCCGGCTTCAAAAATTGTGACGTAACCGCCTCTCCCCAGTTCTTTCCTTTTTACATGGCCTACACCGCCATCGTAGCGGCTGCCAAATAAGTGGGCGACGACAAAGGATGCGTGCTTATATAGCTATGATCCGCTTATTCTCGCAATGCTTCGATGTGCACTGCAGAAGTTATAGTGACCATCATCGCGATGCTCGTGAATTCAAATACTAAATCTATTCGATATAGGTTGTCAAGGTCATGCTGATTTGCAGAGCAAAGTTTCTAAATTGCCTGTTCAACTAGCGTCAAAAATTGAGGTGGAAAGAGTGAAAAACAAATCAAAAGGGCTTCGGTTCTCTGTTCCCTGTCAGAATGACACCGTTGTGAACAGATAGACATGGGAAAAAGCTCGACACCATGTAGGTTTTCGCGAGGATAAAGGGTCTTTAACCCTCAGGAAAAGCACCACATAAGGGGTATATACAAAGTTATGGGGTTACATTCATCACTCTTCTCTAAGTTATCCGACGCTTGTAGAAAAAGACGAAAACTATCTTTTTAGGGGTCACATCTCGTCACGACACGATACGTTCATCGCGCCAACACTTTTAATAAAAGTGCAATATCTCAAGGGCGAAGCCAATTAATTCTGTACTTCAAAACAATTGCGCGTTCTCGCGTCCTCTACGCACCTGATTCAAGCAGACCATTAATTTGGCTCATGTAAACTAATGCCAGGATGTTTCTGCCCCGAAAATTAAGAAAATTAGATGTTTTTCAACATATCTATCATTTCCTATACCAGAAAAATTGCGAGGTAAGAAATTATTCCTCTAGAAGTATTCATATTAAACTTGAAGTAAGAGGTGTGGTGCGATCAGGTCCATGCGGGAAAGGTCACTTCAATTATTATGTTGCTTGTGATGCTGAACAATGTCTCCGTCTCAAAAGACAACAGATGCGCATTGAAAAGATGCTGCATAAATATTTTTATCGATGACATGCGTGTTCAGGTAATCGGTGACTATGTCAGCCAAGAATTGCGCAATTGCGAGTAGATTCGAAAGTTGTGCAGCGCATGCGTTACAACTTATGCACTAAACTTGTGTTTAAAAAAAAAGGCATTGTCTCTAGTGGCGCCTCCTTGTAATGACAATGATGCGAAGTTGGACAGCATAGAGACAAATGCGCATGGCCTTATGACGATTAAGAACAATATTTTGCTATGCTGAAGTAAGCTTTCACGCAGTCATAGGAGTAACGCGTGAGGTCATGCGCAGTGCGTCGCCTGCTCCCAGAGGAACCAGCGCAAAAAAAGAAAAACAACGGACAAGAAACAAGCCCAACAAGCTTTGCGTCGTCTGAGACGCTTGCCCATAAGCCTTCAAGGCTTCTTTCTCTAATACCGCATGTTTGAACCAACGCTAAGGCGGTATTGAGAGCCAGAAGGCATGAAACTGCGCTTATTTCTTTTTGACGACAATTCTTAGTACGATGTTAAACATCTGTTATGTTGTCGTTGACCCAGTAATCTCCGATCAGTCAACGATGCACGAATTTTTCACTGTCCCATTTTGAGACATTTTTATGTCCAAGATATATTTGCGGCAATCACCGGCAAAAGTCATCTTTGACTCGATTTTCATTTCTGTATCCATCTGTGAAGCCTTCCAAGGACATTTACCGCAAACCTCAAGTTCACCTCTACAAGTGATTAATACCATTTCATGCGCAGAGCCCTCCGCTACGGCGTCTCTATAGACCATATGTGCAACTTTCGGCGTTCAACTCTACATACAGCACCACAGTGTGTCGTACCAAGACATGCCATATAATTGATTATTACGTTACTCCCAGCATGACTGTGGGATTAGAGATATCACCGAAAAATATAAAATACAGAAATAAAAGCCAAACCCGGCTTCCCTGGACATCACTTTTAAATGTGCGGCAACAGTCGATATTTGTAAGATACCGTCACAAGCATATTGATGAGAATTGTCTGCTCTTCGGATTCTTTGCGAAATCTTCCTTATAAAGTCTGTCCTGCACTCCCACCGAGTAGTTAAGTCTGCTGCCGAAAACTAATGAGGTGCGTTTTCGAAAATAAACAGCAGAAAGCTACAAGTGTCCCGAGTAGGGACCTGCGGCTTATTCATTATTATGATGCAGTCTTACGATCTCTGAAAAAAAAAAAGCGTTAATAAACAACTTCCAGCTCATATAATGCGCTTCTCTAGAGTTTCTGGGCGTGCATATAAACAATATTTATAAGTTCGTATGCATACAGCTCTACGTTAGGGACAAAGGAAGTGTGAAGATGCAGAAACGCTAAGGCGTGCAGAAAATCAGTAAAATGGACTAAATACGCATAAAATAACAATGTGCAGGATACACGGATTATTCTTAGATTGCGGCCCGCAGCTTCATGCAACACTCAGTGCACCGCTGTGAAAAAAAAAAAAAACGGTAAAGTACCCGTTATGAAACACGGACATGCGATAGAATCGTCGCGGGCCGGAAAGGTTGAGAAAAGAGCGGACGAAAGGGCAAGCATTTCAGGCACTGTCGAGCGCTATAAGTTTTACGAAATTTCGACCTTTAACGGATCGATTCAATCTGGGAGGGCAAAGCATCGGCTTTTGATGCCACAATCGCAGCCAGCAACTAAGGGTTATTTCACGAGCCCGCTTCCTGCCTGGTCTCCATACGTTCTTCACCTTACATCGACACGCTCCAGGTTCATCAACTACATCATCACTTCATCATCAATCAAAACATTTCACTGATTCGTGGCGTTTATCGGGCACTGTTACACTGCAAATTAAAACAGCGACTAAGGAAAGCTTTCAGTTCAACACAACAAATACCTAACCTTGGGATAAAGTTGAATCTAGCCATACATATACTAATCTCGAGTAATGAAGTTCTCGCAGCACTGTGCACAAACTGCGATCGCCTGAAAGATCCCTTACGAACTTTCCGACTATTTCCCTTCTCACAGAGCGAGAGTCCACGTGCGGTCATTGAGACAGGTGCAAGCACTTTCAGGGCCAGAGCTTGACGCCAGGAATCCACATTAGTTCACGCCTGCTCAGCCGAGCACCATTACCGGACGGCGCGCTCCTAATGAAAACGACTCGCTCCGTTCTGTACACGTGCTGCGGCCGACAGCCACTCTGCTCACCCGGCAATCTCCGTGGCGCATGCCGCCGGAGAAACCGCGCCAAGGAGTGTCTCGAATTACCCCAGGAACGCGCATGTGCTCCTATCTTGATGCAGTGCAAAAAAAAAAAAAAAATAGGCTCCCTCGCCACACCAGACTCCATACGCGCATGCGTGCATTACGTTCTATACGTATACGCCCAGCGATGATATAGTTTGGCTTTCTATCTTACGCCCGCAGCTGCCACACCTCGAGAGCTTTAGCGGCCGCAGCCAGGGGGCGTAACAGGGCGCGACCGCCGGGGAACGTGTCCCGCGAAGTCATGCTATACGAGCAGAGTAGGGTGCGTGCCCGCCATTTTCTCTTCTAGTTTCCGCGCACACCCCTTGTCTAAACAACGCACACGCCGGGACATTCGAGTTCGGTAGAGTGCAGTTATGCTAATAGTAGGCGGTAGATTTGTGGGATTGTTGTTTACTGGCTCCGGGGGTTAGCTGGGCGACCATGTACTTAATTAACTGAAGCCAAAAGGGAAAAATGTAACACGACGACTTGCAGCTCCTCTCATTAGCATACGAGTACTTCGAGGCTGAAGGCTACTATTTTATGCAGATGCACGTGCCGTAAGAGCGTGCTGATCGCTTATATAACGTCTAGAGATAATAGTAACGGTAATACCGCTTATAACAGTTTACGTCATTCCTTGGTTCGCGCATCTAGAGCTAATTGCGAGGTCGTTAACATGAGCAAACTCCGGCGCGAACCTTTGTTCTTTGCACGCATGTTTTTATTTACTACCTGCCTGGATTTGGGCTCCGATCATGCTACCCTTCCCACTGTTGTTAAAAAAAACGTGCTCTTAAGCTCAGCACCTCGGGACTTAGTGTACACTAGTGTCAACTTCTCCTCATTACTGTAGACTGTCTAGTTTACAGTGCGTCAGCAATATGCACCTCGACCATAAGCCGACAGGAGTGACCGACCTCTTCCAAGAGCAGGAACTCAGTTCGATTACGGGGTGAAGACGGCCGTCAAGTAGAGGCTGTCCGGGCTCCAATTTCGCCCCATGTGCATTTATTTTTCGAGTTTTTTTTTACCGCCTCGCGAGATGAAGGGGCGAGACAGCGTGGCTCCTCAGGTTTCAGAAGATTGAGAAGTTTCCTTATTAACCTTTCTTTTTTTTTTAGCACTGCCCTCCTCACAGCTGCATGGCTATAGGGCTTCCGTGGTCATTTTCGTAGGAACGCGTATCGCTCCTTATACGCAGGCATGTGGAGTATATGGCGGCTTGCGTTGGTTGTTTCACGCTCAATTGCCTTATCCCATCAAATGAGAAAGCCGAAGGGAGCGGCCACGGAACTCGTCACGAAACCTGATCGGGACGCGGCAACCTTGAGCTTGCGCCTCGGGGCTGCGCAGTTAATTACCCGCGCAGCTCCGTGCGCGTTTAGTGGCTCCGGCCATAAAGTTCAACGTCACTGGTGTTGCAGTCTTTATCGCCGAAATTAGGCTGGTGCAAACTTGTCTTCCATTTTGCCGTGAGCGCTGTAACGTGAACGGACGATGGCATGCAGGTGTTCCGCGCCATTCACTGCTCGCGCATGCTGTGCGAGCCATTCACGATCTGTTGAATGTTGCCGCCATGCTGGGAAGCGTCTGAGTAGTGCGTACCGTCGCTGCCAAAAATAACCAGGCTGCATTGTTTGCTTTAGGGCACTGCCCGGGCCACAATCTGAGGCCCGAGCACGGCCCGTACCCGAGACACTAAGCCTGAGCCCGGCCCAGGCCCGCAGCTTCAAGCCCAGGTCAGGCGTGAGAGCGCTACGTTTCCACTCCACTCAGCCCGGCCCGGCCCGCGCTCAGGCCTATTCGCGCAGCAGTTTAAGGGTAAATTGCTCACTGTGTGCAAGTATTCTCCTGCTACACAAGTAAAGGAGAGGCTGTCAAAAAAGCTACGAGAGCGAAATGAAAAGGTTTGCACACACGCGCAAGAAACTTTGTGTGACCTCTAAATTTTTAACCAGTCGTTTTTTATGAACCACAGTGTCTAAATAATAGCGTCCTCGAAACCGTAGCGATCAGATTTCTTTTTTTATTATTGGGCACGATTTCGCTGATTGAATTCACGGCCGGACTGGCCGCATTTTTATGGATACAAAAATAAAAGGTGGTTATTTATTTTGTCGTATACGTATTTGATGACCCGAAGTGTCCTAAGACAATATGCTCTTCTCTAATGGCGTTTATCGAAGCGCAGAGATTGTTTTTGGGAGGCGAAGGCATGCAATGCAGTCAAACGCTATCTTAGAACAGACGGCTGCCCGTCGAGCATTCGAGTGAAGGTCCTTCGCCAGTGGTTCTCATGAGACTACAAATGTCCAGTCGTGAGCGCAAATACAAAACAGAGCAGATGTTGAACGTCTTCTGGCAGATCTGACGGCATGTGCTTCTGATAACTGTAACAGCCCAATTTAGTAGAAAAATCACGCAAATAAGGTGCATGTCAGGCGTTACAACGCTCCACTAAGGACCTCATGATATAGGGCAGCCTGCAACTAGATTTTACACTCTTTCTGATTAAGTTCTCCTGCATGATACTATGCAGCCAGACTCGTCCGCGTCCAAGGTTACTTGAATAGCACTGTGAGTGACGCCGAATAAACTCGGCATACAAATGAGATTTCTCACATTCCGCGTGAACAAATAAGTAGAAGTAATGGTTTATAAATAAACCTTAGAAGGAAAAACCACCGGAAATATTTTAGAGCAACAGGATCCCTTCATTTTCAAAGGCGCTTCGGGTTACAGTAAAAAAAAAAGAAGAAAACAGTATTGTCCGAAAATTTTCTCACGTGAGGAAAGTGCAACTATAGTAGACATTAAGTATAAGCACAATAACGTTGAGTGATATTTATCTCAGCCAGCCCCATGGCCCTGCTTCATCAGCGTCGTTTCTAGAACGCCCCAAGTGTACTTAGGCCTGCAATATTGAATGAAAGTTGTAAACAGGGTTTCTGTGTGCGGGCCCGAGCCCGGCTCGGACCCGGCCTGGACCCGTCCCGCTGTCTACGCCGGGGACAAGCCTGTGCAGTGCTCTAGTTTTTTTTTCTCCCTCGTATACCGGCCTTACCGCTTCCCTAAGTATCAAACGGTCTTTAAAGGATGAGGACAAATCTTTTGCTTACCGTACAGCAATTTTGAGCTTGAAAGGCGCCATATGTTCTCCAATATGCATGCGAGAAGCACGCCATGCAGACTGGTTACTTTTAACAAAGACTGCACATGAACACGCACATTACTCACACTGTACATGCGTGACCCGTTGTGGTGAACGGATGCAGTTCCATTTAATTGAAAACTAATGCACGAGAAGCACAACGAACCACATTCGTACGTAGGACCGAGTTTTTAAAGTGGAAAGAAGAAAAAATAAACTGTCATCTAATACACATACACTCTTTCTATTCATTTCCTAGTCACCAGTAAAGAAAGGAACACGCTCTGTTTGTGCTGTTTAGCTTGTGTGGTATCGGTGTCAGTCTCAGTATCAGTCTCAGTCTCAGAAACACATAGCCATAAAGCAGCGACGGGGCCATTCGGAAACAAGAACATAAGCAAGAAAACGCGAGAGAATGCTCGCGTCATGTACCAGGTGTTCGTATTTACTGCGTACGTGTAGCGAAAACAATTAACTGCACAAAATTCTCAGAACTCGCGCATTTGCAAATTGCCGTCACGTCCCCGTTGAGTGGACGTTAGGATGCTTATCGTCTGGCAGTAATCCGCGCTTGGCAATAATCGTGCGTAGCCGCAGCTCCATTTCAGTCGAAGAAAATAAAACTGTTTAATACTTATAATAATATATGCACGAGCGTAAATAACATGAGAATAAACACGACATTATTTGTAACCGTGTGGCTTTTGAACACTTACAGTGCTTAAAAAAAATCGGGAGACCTGTAATGTACCATGTCACTAAAAAATACAAGTCTGCGTCAGCGCTTTTACGAGGACAACACTTACAAAATATGTTTAGACAGTCTATAGACTGTTCATAGATTTATGTTTGTACAGTCTATAGACACTGTATAGGCAAACCCTAGAGGACAGGCCGTAGACATTACAAATTCTATAGGCAGTCTGTAGATAGTATATCGATTTATGGCCATACACTTTTATTAGACTTTTGTCTATAGACATTCTATGGACTACGAATATACCAAAAATTACTATAGGAAGGGAAAGGAGTCTATAAGAAATCTATAGACCGTCTATAGAGCATTTTTGTAAGGGTTAAGACCCATCGTCGACACGTCACTGCTGCTACCACTGTTTTGTATCCATCTTGCAGCCACCCTCATTGGTGGTCCCCTATAGACGAGTCTCCAGACATAACTCACTCCTAACACGGAACCACTTCAAGGCACGTGGGAGCGGTGCCAGTTCCATCGTGGCCTCACACTGTCTTCGATCCTGGTAGAAATTAGTCAGCCGGGGTATACAGCAGTGCTTGGTCCCCACACACTTAGCAGTCACCACGCGCTGAGTCTCTTGGGTGGCACCCCAACAGAAGCCTCTCGACGCAGCGTGTATTCACGCGTGCACGCGCGCTGCCTACACATGGACGCGGAGCCGAACGCGCACGTGTGTCCCCCTGCCGCTCGAAGTCGACACCCGCGGAGCGGTGTAGGGTGCCTCGATGCCAGCGCCGCCGCAGCGCTGGCATCGAGGCACCCTAGAGCGGTGCGGTCTCGGGCGCCCCCGCTGGGACTCATTAATAAAAGCGCGCGAGAAACCGGCCTCCGCCGAATTCATCGCGTCGCCCAGAGCCGGCGCGCGGTCTCCCGTTGTGGTCGTTATTGATTTAGCAACGCGTTTAACGCCTTCCACTTTGGGAGCGACCGCTCAGCCCACCGCCACACCGGGACAACCTTCTTCGCTTCCCCCAGGAGCTCGCTCCGCCGTTTCGGACGCAGTTGTGTGCAGTCAGCACGGTCGTTCATACGCAGGGATTCCTTGCGTTTGTGTGGTAACGCTTAAATCGCAGCTGCGATCTGGTCGTATTACCTGTCTCGTACTTCGTCCTGAAACTCAAGTGCAAAGCGATCGAATTAAGCATAAAAAGAAGGAAAGGTTTACTGCATCGATCATTATTTTTTCTTTATTTCTCTTGTATGCTTCGTTTGTTGTCAGCAACAGTTGAAGGAGTACGCGAAAGCATACAAAGTAACCCTATGTATTTCTGCGATTCTCAGGTGTCCCTGCCTGCGAAGCTACCGTTTAATGTAAAACAAAGTGCTACATGAGTTTTTGAAAAAGGTTGGCGCCTCATCAATGCTGTTTGTCTGGGAGTTCACAGATTGTACACCAACACTGTCGTCGGGAAGTGAGGTGAAGTCGATACTTTGGGAGGGAGCACGGTGCCCTCTTATTGCTGTACTACTGTTCAGAGCCTGGAATCAAGAGTAGCTCACCGCTGACAGGATGTGAACAGGATACTTTGCTTAGCGGCATCTGTCGTCATTTCCTCTTCTTGTTCTGCATATTGCTTAAACGCCGCTTCTCAAGCGGAAAGCAGCCACTCCTGAGACCTCGCAAAGAAATTTTCTGTTCAAGAACAGAGAAAAACACTTTTTATTTTCGATGACAAGTACCTAGATATGCATTTCGGAACTAGGATGGCCTCTACACAATTCGCCAAATGAGCGGAGGTTTAAACCGTCTTCTATGCTGTGCTTGCTCCTTTGCACAACCAACGAAACGTTGGTTGGTTGGCCTCAAATAAAGATTGCACGTACCCTCTACAGGGAAATGATCAAAACACAGGTGGTGAATTATATGAAACGAGAGCGTTTTGAGGGGAAAAAATTAATAATAAGGTATAGGCTGACAGATCGGACTGCGGAACTACAGGGACATGTTAAGTAGGAGAACGAATACGGGACCATGGCTTTATACGCATATTCGGATATACTGCACGTAATGTTTCGTGTTTGCCTTGACTGCGCTGGAAAACAAAAGAAAAGTACCAGAATGGGATTCGCTGCGTTTCAAAAAAGAGATTTTGCACAGCAGAGCGCACACTTCAGTTGCTTCGTTCAAGCAAAGAAGCGCCAATGGAAAGAACAACCGCAGTGGACACAGGCAGACCCAACTGTTGCAACGAAATTCGTAATAACCGCCGCCCCTAAAAGGAGGAGCGGTGGTAGAACAGCAGGTAGCGGTCTATTGCCTCAGGTTCGGTACAAAATGGGACATTGCGCAGACACCCAGAGCAGATCTCTGAAGGTAGAAGTTTAGCACTGGAACCCGACACGCAAAACCCTGCAGAGAGACCTCCAGCCTGAGCGAGCGCTAGTCTTTGCTGCTCCAAGGATGCAGAAGAGGCTGGTACTCGGTAGATGATGTAAGTGCTGAGCCAACAAATTCCTGAAATATCGTAGTTGCGTTATTTTTGTTATGTATTTTTCCTGCTTCCGCCCTTACAAAAATTTATTTGCACAGTCTATAGACTCTCCATTGACTTTTGTCTATAAAGTCTAGAGTCTTTTTAAATCTATAAACAAATCCTAGACTCTAGATTAGTCTATACGCAATACAAATCCTACAGACAGTCTGTAGACAATGTATATAGTCTTCTGGCCATACACTTTTAGTAGTTTTCTCTCTATAGACAGTCTATAGACTGTGAATAGAGAGAAGGAAATATCTACAGGAAGGCAATAGATTCTATAGGAAGTGTGCAGACTGTCTATAGACTGCTTTTATAAGTGGCATAGTGCTGCACACAACTCTGCTTGAGAGTGACCATTACAGCAACAGCCTCCCGTCGGCTCCAGCGTACGTTGTGGCACCACAGGTAGAAACGGAGACTTCTTTACCACCGGCCGTCTTTGAACGCTAATATACGAAGGAGGAGGAGACCGCTTTCCGGCGGCGAGAGGAAATGGAACTGGTCCCTGGAAAAGGGACACCCGAGAGCGGCGGCAGCCCGACCCCTTCGCACTCACACCCTTCCTCCGTATGCGCGACCACACGGGAGGGGCAGCAGCAGGTGGCGCTGGCTCTGCCGATGCTCGGCCCGGCGGAGTGTTCATTCTCCATTTCTCACCTGTCTCTAGAGAACGCAGGGCGCCACGGATGCCCGCGCGCTTCAATTAACGAACTGCCGGCGCACCCGAAACAGAGCACGTCAGTGTGAGGCTGAAGGTTCCGACGCCTTTTAAGACAGCCGCGAAGCCGCTGCTTCGCGGCATTGGCCGAACGAATGGGAGTGTTGGCAAAACTTACAGCCCTGAGCAACCCAATGAATGACTTATTACACTGATCATTTTGTTTTTTTTTTCGTGAGAACATGTAGATTATGGTTTAGCCTGTAGCAACTTTCACAACTCTCGGGGGTTTGATTTCGAATTTATTGTGCAACACAAAAAAAGGACGTTAGAAGAACAAGAGACAAATGGAAATAGCGTTCGGATGCCTCATGTCCTTCTTATGTCCTGGTCGTCTTGTGTAGCGCTATAGTTTCGAATTCGTATCGCACCAACTTGCCCAAAACTGCCACATTGGCCTTAGGGGCTTCAAGCAAAGGAAAGTATTTTATGAGCTATACACTCGGCATCAAATGTCTTGTGGGTTTGCCCCGAACAAAAAAAAAAAGTTCATGGACACAGTCACGAAAAGGAAATCTGTACTTCCCTACACATTTTGGGGTCGAAGACAAGTTGTGGCTGACTCTATGTGGCTGACTCTAGCGGCAATTACTGAGACGATAATTTTCATCAAACACTTCAGATCCAGCATTAAAGCAACACCGATGCTTTTTTTTTGCCTGTGATTGGACTCACATTTATATTGATTTGGTTTGAACGAAGTTAACGTCCCGAAACGGCTCATGATAGTTTCGACCACCGGGTTTTTTTTTCTGTGTGCAGTGACATCGCACAGTGCACAGACCTCTAGCATTTCGCCTCCATCGAAATAAATGCAACCGCCGTGGCCGGGATCGAACCTGAGTGTTTGGTGTCAGCAACAGAGCACCTGAGCCACTGAGCCGCCACGGCGGTTTCGCGCCTATATCTAGATCCCCTGGCTATGAGTCCTACAAGTGTTTTGGCGCTCTACACAGTGTATGAGTAACGAAAAATTTATAACGTAAAACAGTAAACAACGGTTCAGCGTTGCCTCAGAATGCCAGCTACATAACTCAGCGTACCCTCTTATTCCAGAGTAGGCAGAGATATATGTGTCCCGCGATTATTTTAGCCCTTGAAGCTGAGTAGAAAAGCATGTTTCAACTGAAATTATGCCGACAAGCAAATGAAAGGAACCTACCTTACGACCGTTCATTCCCTCATTTATTCCTTTTGTCCACTTTGTGATTGTGCTAACTGAAATCATATCAGGGCTGGCGGCCAGTTAACTTTTTGTAGTTGGATAACTCCGCCATAGAAAAGAGCCAATGACGAAGAGGCAAAAGTGCCGACCGGGGAAAATAATTTTCACAAAACACAGACCGCGAGCTTAGCGACTTGGATAATTCTGCATTTTCCTTCAGTGGCAGCATCACTTTGATAAATACTCTGAGCTGTTCAGCAACTTCCATTCAATCGTGGCTCAAAACAATTCGTGTCTACGGCTCCTTTCGCACTCACCAGCAAGGCTTGATAAAGTAAATCAGAATACAGTCACATGGGTTCTCATACTAGTAACACCTAGCTACCCTCCCAAAAAACGAGGCAAAAACCATTGACCATGCGTTTAACCTCATTTCTGTGGTGGCTGGGGGGTGCAGAATGCCGATGAAAGTCGGAGTGCTGTTTAGTAACCCAGGGCCAAGGGCCTCTTTTTATGAGAGTGTTGGAGTAGCCGGGTGCGGTAACCGGTGATGAGTCGTGAGTCATCCCATACGTGCCTCAGGTGTGCGACAGTGCGTCGCCTAGGGCGCTTACCGATGTCTACCCACATAAGGTGGGCCTGTGGCGTAACCGACTCAGCCAAGGGGAAGGGTAATGGGTGGGAAAGATAGGAACTCGTGACGTCGCGAGTGTTGTAATTGTGCTCGGACGAATTGACAAGTGCCATTATGGTCAGTCAACCTGACGCGTTGTCATGATGACATGCGGGACCTCATTCCATTCCGACCAATCAACCTGGCGCGTCTTCGGGACATCATTTGCTGCAACGCCAACGACGACGAAGCATAAACAGGAAGCGGAGCCTTAATAACAGCTCTCGCTGTAAAAAAAAGTCATTGTGCTGGCACCTGGAATCATCACGTCTGCAATCAAGAGCACGTACGTAGAATGCGCCTTAGCGTTCGGTGCTACCAGGACATCGAATCGCAGCGTACACACACTAAATGCCCGAAGAATCTTGCCGCTTTATTCCGCGGCTTACGAACTATCCCGAGGCCAGGCGAGCAGGTCGATTCATTGCGGAGATGCACTCGTCTGAATAGACTGCGTAGCCGGGACCCAACGCCAGTGTGATATACGAGCCGAGCAGGCGAAGCGAATGCACGCTCACCGCGTACGTGCCCCTACACTATGGCGCCCAACGTGGGGCCAACATCCCCGCACGTGCGTTAGCGCGTGAACGGCGAGGCCCGATAAGGCGTCGGGCCAAGCCACCAATGCCCGCACGTAGGGCGTTGCTCTTGTCGTTATCGTTGTTACTGACAAGGAAAAAATACAAACACACGAAAGGATCCTCGGCAGCCCTTAAGAAGAAGATGCCGTTTCGGAGGAACGCTGCTGGCTCGTTCTAAAGGTGCATCGCACATCTCAGCCGCTAAACGCATTCTGCCCGTAACGGCTGCGGCTTCATCTCGCCTGCCACACTGTATATTGTCCATCGCGTGGCCCTCGGCAAAGCGGCTGAAAACGAACCGCACCTATAGCAAGCAACCTCTGCAAGCTCACGGACACGTGCGCTATTTTTCTTTCGCCGAACGATCCCCCCCCACTGCCTCCTTCCTACGAGGCGCCCCTCGGAGAGTACATACAATTGCTCATTGGTATTTGCGGTTCATCGGGCACGTCTATGCGTATGTGGCTTTTCGCCGGCTTGTATTGGCTCTGGCTTCGGCTTTCGCGCCTAGTCCGGGGATCGCGGGCGCACGCGCGCGCCCATGTAGCGCCGCGGCGTGGGTGTCTAGGGTGTTGTGTGTCAGCGAAGATGGATGTCCCCCTGGTATCACCGCGGCCACCCGGAAAGTCGTGAGC
Organism: Amblyomma americanum; assembly: GCF_052857255.1. Classification (NCBI taxonomy): domain Eukaryota; kingdom Metazoa; phylum Arthropoda; class Arachnida; order Ixodida; family Ixodidae; genus Amblyomma; species Amblyomma americanum. The sequence continues at coordinate 168,370,512 of NC_135501.1, read as the reverse complement.
GCGGGCGGCGTTGTGGTGTGTATAACTGGCGGCGCGTCGCACGCAGCGTGAAGTATCGCAGCAGGCTTACATTCGAGGCCTCTCTTTACTCCGCGCGGCATTGGCGCAACGAAGGGCGAGCTCTGCCGGGCACAACGAAGTCGGTACCCCGTCGCTCCCCATTATAGCGAAAACTTGACGCCTCTGGTGTCTGTGTGCATGCGAGGAGAGAGGGGGGTGGGTGCCCGCGCTAACGAGGTTTCTTTGTCTCTGTTTTCGCCCTCCCCCCTCCTCCCTTTTCGCGTAGCGCGTTTTCTCGCCGAACCCGCGACCTCCCACTGCCGACGCCTGTTGTTTATCAGTCTGGTGGGAGAGTTGGCAGGTTGCCACGAAGCGAGCAAGAGTAAGGAACGCGCGAAGAAGGAACCCTTTCGAATCAGCCTGCCGAAATGTATATAAAGGAGTGCGCCTATACATTTCTGCTCCGCCTAGGTTCACGATCGCTGCGCTTTTGAATCGTATACAAGCGCTACCCATAGTTTCGGTTTTATTGTACCCGTAAAGTCATAAATTTTTCGCAAATCGCAGATTCTGCGACGCTGCTTTTGAATGAAAGAGATAAGTTACGGTGATTAAATACACGGTGAGTGCGACAAGAGACAGTTACTGCAGACACGAACCATGCTTTTCGGTAGCTTTTGCCGATAAGGCCAACGAATAGACTCCCTTTTGGGAAGTGGGTGTGCTGCGCTAATAAAAATTAAAATGTGCGAAGATATTTATTGCGCGGTAAAACCGATCAATGAAAGTATCACGGACCCGATGTGGTGGCCGCTGGTGACGTAATGGCGCTGGGAAGGAGTATGCTCTCTCTTGTTTTCGTAACTATACATCAAGCCAATTCTCGTCTTGTTAATACGCCCTTTAATCTACTTTTATCTATTCTAGCATTACTTCACTATGTGTGCAGGGCCGCCAACTATATGACGAGCGTAAACAAAAAAAAAATAACTGCATTAATGAAGCAACGATCAGCTTCTCCTATGAATGCCGTATGAACGTTGCACCGAAAGAATGTTTCTCTCACAGTGCGCCATTTTTATGCTTACTTGTCTGTTTAGATTAGTTAACAGTTTTTCAGCGTTTTATGAAGCAATCTGTCCTGTACTGAGCGTCCCGCACCAGACATTTCTGGAAGCCTCAACAAACACGACCGAAGCACCCTACTGGTTAACCTCCCTTCATTTCTTCTCTCTCTCTCTCTCACACACACACACACACACAACAAGCACGCCCGATCACGTACGCCTCACACGCGTTAGCGTTCTCTATTGTTTATAATGTCTCTCTAGAGTGCGCATGATCAGACATATCGGCAATGGCGGTGGTGATTAGAGAGCACGGCTGGTTGCGGGAAGGTTGATCCTCCGTTCCACTTTATAATCTTGTAGACACACACCCGTTCGTTGCCGGATCTTCACCGATGCGAAGCATGGCTTCCCCGCGCGCCATTACACGGTACACACTCACGGAACGAAACCGCGAATTCCAATGAGATACATGTATACGAGTGTTCTTCGCCAGGAATCGCTTCTCGTGGCCCATAGTCCGCAGCTGCTGTCCCGCTGCGGTAAACAAATAAATCAGCGCTAACGAGCCTTCGAAACGCCGCCCTCGGACGCCATCCGCTCCCTGCCTCCTTCCCCGCATGCCCACCCAAACGCCACCCCCGCCGGGCCCGGCCCGCCCCCAGCCGCGCGCCATACAGCTACAGCTCGCTGGGCTGTTATGCCACCACCGCCGTTTCGGACTGCTGGATGCAAGCAACACTTGGCGCGAGTCCGACGGGGCCATTCTCTCGTACAGGATGAGGGCGCGCTGTGCGATTACCGCTCCCACGTGCCCGTGCTCCTCCACTTTATAGTATTGCCGTATAGTGGCCGGTATCGTTCCGCGTTCAGCGGGACGGACAGTTCGCCACTTCCGGCAATTTATGCGACTATATCACGAGCACTTGCGTTCGCGCTGCCCCATTGCGTGTACGTCTTCTTCCTAAGACCCCGGAAAAGTGTGAACGTCGTGGTATCATTCACGCTCGGAATGACCGTCATCAATGTGCGCTGTCTAGAGCTAAGGCACATTTAAAAGCGATGGCCGATGTCCCAAACATCTCTGAGAAGTAATAATACCGACCCGATATGTAGTGTTCTCTGAACTTTCCGGCGTACTTTACAGGTGTGAAAATTATGACCTTTTGTAGCGTTATGTACGAGGTCCTATAGCGTATGCTACCGAAGGTTCACCGTGGAACTGATAATATTCTTTACGGGAAATACGTTCTTGGAGTGCAGCGACAGGCACGGATGTGAAATCCAGTGTTCGCTGCATATACCGAGAACATCACAGACTGCCAGGAGGAAGTGCGCCTTAGAGGTCTCTTGCATAAAATCAGAGGGCATTGCGCTACATGTGCGGACTAATCGAACTACACATGCTGCAAGATATCCGCCGGTAATCAGACACGCGAAATATAGGCAGTTTCTCGAGGTACAATATTCCATTGAAACAAGCTATGACTATATAGCAATTCACTCTTAGTTGAAAAAGGCACTAACTTTGGGATAGTAACGTGTTTGAACGTACGTTACTACCCTATTAGTAGCTGCTGTTAGTAAAGGGGAAGGTCAGTAACAGTTACTAACGCATAGAGTTAGTAACAGCTGCTACCCGCAGTTAGTAACAGGAAGGTTAGTAATTGCTGCCTAGTCACTTGCTGCAGTTAGTAAGGGGAAGCATATATTACACTCGTGAGAAAAAGATCGGTAAATTCACGAAGTAACAACTAACCACTTACTTGTCACGCACATCACTACCTTCTTATAGTAACTGGAGGTAGTAAAAGTAGAACTAGTTAAAATTACTACATCTTAAGGAGGTAGCGAAGAGCACTACAGTCGCAAAAATAAAGGTAGTTGTATTTACTAAGAAAATGGGTAGAAACTTTTCGCATATGGTTGCTAGGTTCTCTGCATACGGTGTGCTGGCGTGGCTTGTAAAACTTGTGCATAGTGGAAAAATAAAAAGTTACATGGTCAATTTGACAAATTCCCGAAACCAGTCAAAGCAATCAGAGCGTGCTGGCCGTAAATCACACAGATTAGGCTTATTGAGGATTACATGTACAAATTATGCCAGGTGATGGCATCAGACAACCTTACCGGGCACACACAAAGCTCCAAAATGCAAGAAAAGCACAAACCAGACAGAGTCACACACGCGCACTGCGCGTGCACAGGCAAATTTTCCCCAGTCTTATATACTTCGTAAATCTGACTTTCAGTTTCGGGCTGTAGTGGCTCTTACCCGTTGAGCTAAGATACCAGCGTTAATTATGAATTTGAGGTTGTAGAAACAGCTTAGTATGAATACCCACCTGCCCCCACAGATATGTTTAATTACAAAACCGATTTATTCACACAACCGTCCGTCAGTCTGTCAACAATAACAATCTGTGTCAGTTATATTTGACTTTACTTTAAGGCTAAAGAACGCTTATTAACTAAGGTACTAACCAGCGGCCATAGTTAGTAAAACGGTAGCAAGGGCTACTTTTACTAGCTATACCTTCAAGAGGGGAGCATATAGTAAAAAAAACAGTAAGACGAAGTGAGAGTTAGTAACTGCTGCACTTACTGCCATTTTACTACTTTTTTTAAAGAGTGTAAATATATAGATTCTCCACGCAATGGCCAATGCAGAAAATGCAGCTCATTACGTGGTGGGGGGGGGGGGGGGGGGTGCGATCAAATGAAGGTTTAAGTAAGGAAACCCTAATCTTCACAAGGCAGGTGCCGATTTAAGGGGGGAGGGAAAGTCGACTCCCGCCTCCAAGCAAGAAATTTTACATAGAAAAACCATGACGAATCTCAGTTTTTTTTTTTTTTACGAAACAACTCCAAGAAATACATGGTTCAAATGGGACGCCCCCTCCAAGAGCGACCCATAACCCCGCTCCTGTCGCGATGCAGCAGAAAAGTGGTCCTCCTATTCCTTCTACGGCACTCGATACCCACCCGACAGATCCAGGCTGCAAGACGGTGCATCACACCTCGAAAGATAAAGTGCCCGCAGTCAAGCCGCCGCAGCAATTAGCTGGGATCATTTTTCAGGTTCTCAGCTTGCATTGACAGCAGCATTTTCCCTCGCAGTGGATCCCGCCTGGTTGTGTCCGACGGCCAACCCACTCGATTATGTTTTCAAGCTTGGGACTTCGAAAGACAGACAGCACAGACTGCATATATGTACAGATATGCGGCCACAATTATGTGGGGAGTCAGCAGCGCCGAAAGCTGTAACAGGCTCCACATACCGCCTTAAATCCTTTTCATAACACCTGTTCATACCCGCCGCGGTGGCTCAGTGGTTAGGGCGCTCGAGTACTGGTCGTGAGTTCCCGGGCTCGAACCCGACCACGGCGGTTGCGTTTTTATGGAGGCAAGACGCTAAGGCTCCCGTGTGCTGTGCGATTCAGTGCACGTTAAAGATCCCCAGGTGGTCGAACTTATTCCTGAGCCCTCCACTACGGCACCTCTTCCTTTCTTTCTTCTTTCACTCCCTCCTTTACCCCTTCCCATACGGCGCGGCTCAGGTGTCCGCCGATATATGAGACAGATACTGCGCCATTTCCTTTCGACAAAAACCAATTCTTATTATTACTAGCGCCTGTTCATGCTAGCTGCCATAGCAAAGTGTTATTTCTCCAGAATGTTCGGCATGTTGAGCATTTATGTCTTTATGTTGAGCACTTTAGTTGTACTCAACACTTTTATAAGATCTACAGAAAGGCGAATAACGATGCATCCAAATTGCGCTCGCTTCGTTTTTGATTCAGCGTATTTTTTTCGCATTGCAATAAGCCGTAGCGGGTAACGCAGATTTACCGAAATGTTCCATGTACTTGCGCACAACAGCAGTCTACAGCATAACAACAGGCGCTTTAGCTCAACGTTGTTCCTGCCTCCATCGAGTGGCGTGTCCGCACCAGCCTGTATAGTATACGTAAACGTTCGCGTGCACCGCTGGTTGCCCGCGATAAGCATCGCCCTCCGAAGAGCTGTTTGGCACACGAGACCACCATAGAGTGCCGACAGGCCTCTTCGTGAGCGGAGAGGCGAAGAGAAGAAAAATAGGAACCCGGATCGTTTGTCATCCCTGCAAAGTACAATCTGAACGCATTGTCGTACAAATCGAGCCCCTTTCGCCTTTGTTCTCGCCTGCGCTCACTCTTATCAACTCGATCTCAGCGGCAGGCCGTTTAAAGCCCCGCAGCTGGCTGCAGAGGGCGCACGCGCACGGCGACCGGCATTTTGAACGGCGCGCTTGCGGTGTATTGTCCGCGACTGAGCGCGCTTGTCGACAGGGGGCGCTTTAGTATACTGCCGCCAGCGCCCCCTGTCTGGGAAGGATGGCGGATGGCCCGTGTAGTGGGTATAGTAATGGCGTGTGGCGTGGTTTAGGGACGAAACTCGAGCCGTGACGTGTGCCTCATGGCTGCGCTGTAGCAAACCGCAGTTTGCGGGGCTTAAGCGTCGTATCGAATGTCTTGGGTCAGTCTGACGTTGGGTACGGACCATCGGCGCGTTATATTAGCCGAATAATGAGATGCTCTGCGGTTGTCTCGCTGGAGCACTTTTCGATTTGCTGCGCCACCTCTTTTCTCACAGTATGGTTTGGTTTGGTTTATGGGAGTTTAACGTCCCAAAGCGACTCAGGCTATGAGAGACGCCGTAGTGAAGGGCTCCGGAAATTTCGACCACTTGGAGTTCTTTAATGTGCACTGACATCGCACAGTACACGGGCCTCTAGAATTTCGCCTCCATCGAAATTCGACCGCCGCGGCCGGGATCGAACCCGCGTCTTTCGGGCCGGCAGCCGAGCGCCGTAACCACTCAGCCACCGCGGCGGCTACTCTCACAGTATACTGGCATTGAAGCTGGAGATGTGAATAAAGAAGATGGCGGTAAATTAGAAGCAGAATTCTCAAAGTTGTTAGCTCGTTAGAGCTAGTAGTGACTGACCGGCACCATCAGTGTATGATCCTGGTGTAAGAATCGTGCTACGAATCAGTGGAAAGAAGCGGCTGTTCGGCAAAATGTCCCGTCATATTGTCATTGCAAAAACAGTGAAGAGGAGCTCTCGTTAACGGAGATTGCAAGCCGTCAGTCTACGCACTTTCTTCGGTGCTTTAGTCTAGCCCCAGCAATCTCTGAATGTTACAGCGATTCCTGCAAATTCAGCTGACCTAATCTAAGTTGATGCTACTTCATGGCCGCTATCCAAGCGTGGCGGACACCCAGACGACAGTCGAGTCGCCAGCCAATCAAGACACGCGGTATCATTGACGTAAAGCTTAGGCAACCTGGACCTGGCGGCAAAGTCCCTATTAATTTCTTATTCCTAGAAAGTTCTTAAAGAAAAAGCCATTATGATAATCAATAATAAATGGAGTCCACTGCAAAAGAGGGGCTGCTCCCGATGATTTTCAGTTATTCCCCACTTTTTCCATCCGCAGTCACGTTATTCCCAAAGCTGGTCATTTAGTCTGACTTTCAACCGCCTTCTATGACATATATTTTTTCATATCCGCCCAGCACTCTAATCCACCATTGGTTGTCAGGTCCCCGCATAGCACGACCTGCTTTAGACGCAACGCTTTTAAAGTAACCATATCCTGCTAACAGCTCAAGGGCTATTAGGCCCGTTATTACAGCCTTTAGTACTCCTAAAGGCAGCAAGCAGTTGCACATCAATTTTTGTCGGGAGATAAAATGGTGGCACGAAAAGCAGCACGCCGACGGAGGTAGAAATGACATGACATTACTAGGGGGTTTGTGCGAATATTCAAAATTTTCGAATAGCGAATCGAATAACTTCCTATTCGATTCGCTGAACGAATCAAAATTATTCCAAACGAGTCCAATACGATATTAAGTTTTCTAACAGTTTTCAAATAATAGGCGCGAAGTTTGAATCAGGTGAGCCGAACTTTTCTTAGATGGATGTTTCAAAAACAGGGCCCGCGCGGACGCAGGGGCAGCATGCAGCCCCGATAGGTCTGCGCGTAATTCAGCGCCGTGACGTTGTGCATCGATTGGGCAGTGTTGATGAAACTCATACATATGTTCTTCAACACTGGGCGACGGTGTTGGGTTCAGCCAGGTTCAGCAAAACCCTGCTTTCATGCCCGGTATCGGTGGCCAGGGCTCATAACTATCGTCCCTCCAAACAATGTGAGATTTGGAGCTAGTTTCGGAGCCTTCATCGTCAGTAGCAAAATTGGCAGTGGCTTAGCTCGGCTATGCCAGGATATGCGTAGCGAAAGCTAAGGCATAGCTTGGTTAGCCTTGGTTAATCTTGGTTTCGAGTCCAGATTAGTCTGGTTGTCTGGCTATTTGTTGTCACGTGGTTCGTCACGCGGTTGGTCACGTGACCTGTCACGTGGGGCGGTGCGACCGTGGTGTCGTGGCCAACGTAGCTTTCGCTACAAAAAGGTAATCTTCCGATGCTCATGACATATGGCTGCCATATATAGAGTCGATACACTGACCCTGTTTCGTTCCTCGCGGCCTCTATACTCCGTTTCATACATCAGGTGCAACGCTGTGAAAGGTACGGAAGTAGTCCGGACGGGAAAATAAAGGCAGCCGTGTTACTCCGCGCTTGTTCTGTGCCCGAGTGGTCTATGGCACGAGGAAGCGACAGCGTGTTGTCAGCAATAATAGTGCATTTAATCAAGATCATGAGAAATTTGTCATGTGGCAAGCCTACAGGGGAAGTATTTACTATGTTTCGCTCACCACAAATAACACACTACTTTTTGGTCGGGGATGCAGGCAGCGCAAACAAGAGCGCTAGCTTTGACAGCGTTGCACATGATGTTTGAAACGGAGTATATATAGTCGTGATCAGTACTGCATCTTTCGACAGCTACAGCTTCTGCTCCATCAGTTTTATAAGAACCTTTCGTTTTCGGTGTTTATGTTTTTGCAGAATTCGGGGATAAAATTCGGGCTGTATTCATTTAGAATTCGGGTGCGAATCGGGTTTTTCAGGGCAAATCAATAATTCCGGTGTTTCGGGTCCTTTTTTTGCAGCAAGAGACAATTTAAAATGAGCGCTTGTTTTTGAGCGGCGGCACAATATGTCCTCTTTTTTTTTTTTTGCCTCAGTTCCTCAAATAGCATAGAAACGACAGGTTACCTTGAAAAACAGCTTATGGAATCAGATTTTGTTCCTGAACTATTACGATTACTTCTTCGCGTACAATAACAATCTCCTACGCAGCACATCCGCGTGGGTGTTAGACATGCCTGTCTTGCATGCACGCTGCGAAAACAGTCGCTCAATATCACAGCGGCCGTTTTATGTGCGCGAGAGTCTTGGAGCAGGGCGTCGTTAACCTGGATAGCGCTTTATACAATCATGCCCAGAATAATAAAAAATGTTAAGAAAGATTTAATGTCATTATTTGAATAAATACGCCCTCTTCGTAATAAGCACATGACAACCAATAATTTTCGTGCGGTGCCTTGAGCTTTGTGCACTGAAAAACGTACGCTCTTTAGGCGATTTCATATATATACATAACAAGCCCCTATTTTTTCTGCTTCCGTGGGTTCTCTTCAAGGAAGATTTCCGGGTAGAAATTGGGTTTTACTCGATTCGCAAGAAATCTGTTTGGAGTGCAAGAATCAAAACTGGTTTTACCCGAAAACGAACGACGCCCTATTTTATACCCGGAGTTTCAGGGAAGGCTTTTGGGAAGGCTGGAAGAAATTCTCAAAAACATATTTTGTTATGGTAAAGATATGGCTTTTTAAGCGTAGTATTACCAGTGTTGGCGGACACAAGAAAACCGGTGAATAGTTTGAAGTACTAAGCTGGCTAAGTAATTTTTAATAATTAACTTTCAACTAATATACTTAGCCACTTAGTTGCAATTAGAGATTTGTAGCCGGTCGTCAGTAATAGCCATATCAGTTTTTGAAATATCGAAAACGCGATTGCCCTTGGCGCTGTGGCTCGACAAAATTTGTCTTTTTTGACTAGTTACGTGCACTGGAGGGGTTGTTTTGTATTTTGCGCGTTGCAACTATTTTTGCCGAGCCGCGGCACCGAGGATAATCGCGTCGTCGAAATTTCAAAAATTATACGGCTATTACTGACGAACGACTACAAATCTCTAATTGCAACCAGTTGCCTAGGTGCGATATTCAAAAAGTTAATTATCAGAAATTAGTTAACCAGCTTACTATTTAAGACAAGTCACCGGCTTTGCGATTTCAGCCAACACTGGTAGTACTATGCCGCATAAGCCATATTTTAACCCCCAAAAGTCTATTTTTTAAAAAATTACTTAAATTATCCCTTGAAACATCAGGTATACCTCCGGCGCTAGCACTTCTCAGATTCGCCTTAATATCCGTTTTGTACGAATATTCGCGCAAGTAGCTAATAGTCATACGAATATTCAATTCGTATTCCATTCGGTTCTTTCACAATTCTGTTCTTATTCATTTCAGTTTTTAACTAAAGCTACTCTTATTCCCGTCGTATTCGATTCGGTTTCGGAAACTTACTATTCGTATACACACCTATACATTCTCGGCTCGCAAGATTTTATTTGTTCGACAAGCAGCTGTGTTCTTCATTAGTTCATGCATAGAATACATGGCCCAGTTCAAATATTCTGGGCACCTGCCGCACCCACGCACATTTTGCATGCGCTTGCAGAGGCACTTAGTATTTTTGTTTTCTAGTTCGGCCTATATGAATTTGACTTTTTCTGTTGTTCGTAGTTTTTTCTCTGTAAAGCTTTGCGTCGATTGTGATACGTTTCGGAAGTTGCCTTCAATACACCATCGCATCCCGGCGGAGACATTTACCCAAAGACCAGAAGTTTACAGAGCGAAGCGGCCGGCCAAGTAAGCAATAGTTCCACGTCCACGAAGCCCTTCGTGAAGATATATATTTGTACAGTTATCGGCGGTTATAATAAGGCAATAGCCTTTAATATCAAAGTGCCGCTTTTAAATGCGATCGGGATCTCTATTGAACCTCTTCCAGTGCTTGCATTGAGAATTTCGAAAAAAAAAACAACAAAGCCGGGGCTCTATATACTTGTAAAGACGAGGACATCGCGTTTTGCAAGGCGACGCACACTAATATTATTTTTCTCTCTTTTCTCACTATATACGTCTGATTCCTGACTGCTCTTATATGACTCGCGCGGAGAAAAAAAAAGAACGAACAAAGAACCAACCAAATTAAAAACTCCATTTGTCACTCGCTCCCCCTCCCCATTCTGTGCAGGGCATTTCCATTAAGCTTTAATCTCAGCTGGTGTCGCTCGAATCGTATACGCGTGCGCTGAGCTGGCATAGGAAATTGGCGCCCATTTCGTTACAGCTTGTTTTCGCTTGTATCAGTTCAGGTCTACAGTGGGGAACCGCAGACACGTGTCTGGCCATTCGATTCGTACGTGTTCAGGTTCTCGGCGTGCGCGAGGCTCCGTGGACACGTGCATAGCCGAGGAGCAATTATACGAACCCGCCAGATCCGGACAGTTCGTTTTCTTTTAAATGACTTGCGACGAAAAAATATACGCACGGGACGAGCTCGCTTGCGGGTGCGCGCGCTGCTACACCTTCGATTCGCTTGAGAAGCGGCGCGTAACACGGCGACGAGGGTGTGGGTTATACGTGGTGTATACCGTATTTTTCAGTCTATAACTGCAACGCTTCAAACCAGTCGCAACTTATGTGCTCAAAAACTTCTTTTTTTCGCGCGTAAGCCATTTTTTCTGGGGTTGGTGTCAGAAACAATAACATCATTTGCTGACATTCATTCATTCATTCATTCAATATTTATCGAGAGAAAACTGAATCGTATCCAGGGCTGAAAGCTGAGTAAGCAGCTTGACGGGGTCCAGCAGGAGACCGTTACATGTCAATGTAGCGAAAGGAAAATAATAAATGTTTAGATATGTCATTACAACAATGTACAGCACATACTCAAAGGAAAAAAAATTGGAAAACGGAATCAAATACACCATTTCTTTGATAGGAAAAAATTACCAGATTCATCACCTTCGTTACAATGAGACATGAACATGTACATATCATTAGACAATTAAGGTAGCAAAAATTCAAATTTTAAACTCCCGGCGCATCCCTTTAGACCCTGCCGTTACATGTTTTTTTATTGTGAAACGCATATTTTAATCATTGGATCAGAATCTCCATTTTCATTAAACTTTACTAAGGCTTACATATATCTAGGACCCATGATTTTTCGTTTTCTTTTTCGCAAAGGTGCCATAATTCGAGTTCATGCGGACTATTTTTTCAAGAGGAGGACAATTTCCTATGAGCACTCCTTTTTATGCAGGAAATAAACAGGTCTAATTCTCCCTAATTCCTTCATAGACAATACGCAAATCGCAGGTTTCACTAAAAACTATTTAGTAAATGAAATATTGCCTTTTTTGCACATATATTACAGCCATTTCGTCGCACTTGTTACCATCTCATCCGTAGCACTTCCGTGTCCGTGCGAGACCTGGCTGCTTAGGTTTGCGCACTGCGAAAAGGCTCATTCAACTTTGAAGCACCATTTTAAATGCGCTCGACTACTGATCTGGAGTTCCCGGGTTCGAACCCGACCGCGGTGGCTGCGTTTTTATGGAGGCGAAACGCTAAGGCGCCCGTGTGCTGTGCGATGTCAGTGCCCGTTAAAGATCCCCAGGTGGTCGAAATCATTCCGGAGCCTTCCACTACGGCACCTCTTTCTTCCTTTCTTTTTTCGCTCCCTCCTTTATCCCTTCCCTTACGGCGCGGTTCAGGTGTCCAAAGATATATGAGACAGATATTGCGCTATTTCCTTTCCCCAGAAACCAATTAGAACTAGAAGAGCCTTGGATCCGGACGTCCTTAGCTGCCCGGCGTGGGCAGCGCTGGCTACTATGATGCCAGTGGGATGTATACTGTCAGTATACCCGTTTTTGACCTCTTGTTTAAAATACGTACTTTTTAAACGTAGCCTGTAATTAAGATGCCTCATGAATAAGAAGCGTGAAGAGATTAAAGACCATCAGTTAAGAGAAAACACCTTCCTGCATGGCGTAATCACAAGACACCCGCTTATCTTCATGTTGTGTGTTCAATTAAGTGCAGTGGAAAACGTACAGGGTGTGTCAAAAGTTCCCAGGCCACATGTACAGGGTCTCCTTTTGAGCAGTATATAGTTGGGCAGTTAGGACACCCTCGAAGCTCTAAATATCTATCGAGGGTAAAAGAAGCATCGTTCTAACCTCTTACAACCCTTACAGCTTTGTCCACATCTGACGTGCCAGGGTATACGCAAGAAAAGCAGACCCTGTGGCCTGGGAACTTTTGACCAACCCTGTACGTTCTCTGGAAGGTGAATTATTTGGTCTAAACCGGGCTTAACCCGATTTCTTAGAAATCTGTTCGGAGTGCAAAAATTTGTAAAAGACCAAGGACCCTACTAGGGTCATTAGTATTTGCCTAATATGCAATATGCCATAAGGTCCTCCGTCTTTGCCATATATGACATTTATGGTCACTTTCATATATCGCATTCATGGAAGCGAATGAAGGTGCTTTCGCGAAAAGAAATAATTTAATCTGATACACATTTTGGACTCTTCCATGAGAGACGCACTGGCAATAATTTTAGGAAGAAACGAACAATTAAAAAAAAGAAGAAACACGAGGGTTGTGTGCCGAGCAGTACGGTATACACTGAACGTAGTAGGCCTCGGGGCCATCTTAGTGCCTGCCGTTTCGTACCGGTCGTTACCAGTGCCACTGGGTGGTCGCCGTCGCGAGCGTTGTTGGTAATTTTCCAACTCCTAGTGCGGCTCTAATTACTTCTGCAGGAGAGCGGCGCCGTCTCTAATGGAGAGTGCGCCGAGCCGCCAAGGGAGTCTGTTTCTTCGCTCTTCGTCAATTTGTTGCCTGCGCCTATCTTGGGCTGCAGAAGTGTTTTCGGCCGTCTTGCGGTGGGGAGGGGGCAAGCAATTTTAATGAAGGCCGCTTTTGAATCGCGATTTATTATGGATACGATGCTACGTGGGTGGACTATGAATGGTAATGTTAGCTGATAAACAGCTAGCAGGTTTTGAATTCGAAGACGAAAATGACGTGCGAGCAATTCGCAGTTTGTTCGATAGCATATAAGGAAGTACCCGGCCGCTATAGCGAGCAAGTCATGAAGCGTTTTGTTGTTGGTAGCCAATAACTGGGTGGTCATATTTGCGTCGCGAGAGCCCTGTTTGAACGTGCTACTTTTTAAGTACGAATGCGGTGCTTTTTTTTAGGTCACTCATTGATGAAGCTCCTGGCAGGGCATCGGGGTGAATCTCTAGTCAGTGACTTTCCCGACTGACCCACCAGGTGGCAACACTTGGAAACGAAAACATAATGGTTCAGTATGGTATATGGTATAGTATGGTATGGTATATGGTATACGGTATGGTATGGTATATGGTATGGTATGGTACGGTATATGGTATGGTATATGGTATGGTATAAGATTTGGTGTATGGTATATGGTATGCATATGGTATGGTATGGTACGGTATATGGTATGGTATATGGTATGCCATGGTATGGTATGGGATGCCACGGTACGGAACGGTACGGGACAGGGGACAAAAGGGACAGTGCGGTGCTTCGTGGTATATATATATATATATATATATTTGTGTGTGTGTGTGTGTGTGTGTGTGTGTGTGTGTGTGTGTAGTTGAACGTCGCAAAGCGGTACATGGGCTATGTGGGATGCCGTAGAGGAGGTCCTTGAATCCATTTCGACCGCATGTGGTTCTTTAACGTGCACTTACTTCGCACAATACACGAGCGTCTTGCGTTCCACCTCCATTGAAACGAAGCCGCCGCAGTCGGTAAAACAAAAATTTATAACAAATTCAGAAGTACCGGAAAGAAAAATAAGCCTGGCAAATGTTTCGCTGCTTTCTGCTGTCAAGATCTCACGGCGATATCATTATAATGATATCGGTCGACTAGCCGGTCGAAACTACATAGACTGATGACCGCAGTGACCAGATGGGAGACAAGATATTCCAGATTTGCGTTTGAAGAATAATGAATAACATTTTTTTTATTCAAACAGAATCAAAGGACCTCAGGAGAAAAGCTGCAAATTAGTATCTTGAGTGTGTCTGTCGGGAACCCTTGCATAACACTAGAAATAAGGCTCAGTAATTTCCGGCAAAGCAAACTGGAGACACTTTGAAACAGAGAGAACAATATACAGTGTTAACACCACAAGAACAAATAATAAATTGGAACTGAATGCAATGATGAGATTTAAATATGATATCGATATTGTTTGAAATATGACATAGTCTATGATCCCATATTACAGCACAAAAAAGTAACTGGGACAAAACTTACTGAATGCCTCTCGTATATAATTTCAATGTACATTATGTCACTCTCTTATCCCGGTTATGGTGGAGAAGGCGGGGAAATATCGGTGACCAGAGGCTTTAGGTTACGGCGATGCTTTAGTGCACAACTGTTCTCTCTCGGAAACGCTAAGTATAAACACCCCTTTCTGTGAAGTATTGATTTATGCAAGTGCACAATCAACATTGCGCACTGATTGCTTGTCAGCTTGTACTCAGTGGGGAAACACTAGAGACTTTGATTTGATTTATGGGGTTTAGCGTCCCAAAGCGTATCAGGCTATGAGAGGCGCCGTAGTGAAGGGCTCTGGAAATTTCTACCACCTGGGGCTCTTTAACGTGCACTGACATCGCACAGTACGCGGGCCTGTAGAATTTCGCCTCCGTCGAAAGTCGACCACCGCTGCCGGGATCGAACCCGCGTCTTTAGGGGCCAGCAGCCGAGCGCCATACCCACTCAGCCGCGGCGGCGGTAAAACCTGGAGGTAAACGCAGGCGCATTGGCCACTTCTCTACGGAAACACATGACAACCTCGAAGAGATATCAACACGAAGTTTCCATATCCACAACTGAAGTTCAACAAGACGCGGTGATAAAATTCAGTAATTTCAACGCAAACTCAACTGGGATATCACATATAATCGGTTTTGCCAGGGTTAAATACATACCTGATCGACTGTTTCTCACAGAAGCTACACATAGCATCAATATTCTGGGGGAATTCATGCACATAATGTAACACATGGGTAAAGGAAGCAGGTCTATTCTAATGAAATGATTTAACGGTAGGCACATTACTTTTAAACCCACCTTCCACGTAGTGCAGAGTTCTCGCAATGTAACGCTTCAATATAACCGTGCAGGGCACTGCGCTAAACGGCCAAGTACCACTAATTTTCAGGCAGGTGTGGTCACAGCCTTCCTCCATATCAGCGGGGCTCCACCTTGACCCGACTGTAGTCTCGACTTTCTCTCCTACAACAGGCAGAAGTGAAAAATGAGTGCACTTGATTGTATAAAATGCTATAACACTGTCTGAAATGCCCTCCGAAAGTATTGCACTGAGAAGACTAGTACACTCTTCACCCCGGCCGTTCCTAGTCCTGCACTTTTCTGAGCACCCTGGCCTACAAGGGGAAGGCAGAGAGTGTACCGTGTTTCGTCGCTGTCTGAAGCCACAATGGCTCGCGCCCCAGGGAAGCAAAGCAGAGTGCAGCGTGCACTCTGCTGCGACAGGGCAAACTGCAGAAAGTACGTACGCTGCGGGCGTGCGGGGAGGCGGATCCCGATGAAGATCGAGCGACGCGATAAGCCAATCCCTGCTGCATGGGAAATAAAGGAGGCTTGTTAACCCCGGGCGCTCGGGCTGCTGGGACACGACGTGCACGACGACGTACAACAGAACAGGACCTGGTACAACATGCGTTACGAGCACAATGTCCTCCCTTCCCCTAACCCCGCACTACAAAGCCCCCCGGGAGGACACGGTATTGTGCGGACAAGAGGTGAAGAAAAGAGAAGGCCCGTTCTCAGTCAAAAGGGGGAACTGTACCACTTCAGCGTCCCTGACTTCCCTCTTACCCCCCACTGCCGCTCTTCAGCGATTCGGTTCTCCCCCGCTTCGGGCGACAAAAAGCACAACTGGCTTCTTTGCTTGATCGCTCGTTCGCGGCACACAGCCCGTAGCGGGCAAAGCTGGTAGAAGTGTTCCTTCGAAAGTGGCACCCATCGCGGGATATGTCCAACAACTGCTTCTTGGACTAGGATGACGCAATAAGCTCAGTTTCTTGTTTTAACAGCGACATGTAGCTACTGATTAAGTCAAATCGGTCTGGGCTTGTATATAGAACTACAAAGAAAGCATACATGAGAGTCTGTGTTTAGCTTATAAGGTTGTCCCTCAGACCAAAATGAACATAATCAAATAATGCTATGGGCGCAGGATCAGCTAGGGACTAAAAAATTTGCGATAAGCATCCACGTTTACGACCACTACTGAGTCGTCACAATGACCTTTTCTGAGCGACGTTTCGAGAGTGGCACCACTCGAGCGCTGGAACCCCGGGTGGCGGCCTCCGCTGGGGGAATTCAGTAAGAACATGAGGACAAGTTCGAGTCCGCGTGCTTCAGTCTTGTGGAGGGCATATAAGATAATCATCGACGCCGAGGAGATAGCGCCTGTGGACTTCTAAACCTAAACAAGCTATAGCCCTCTGGATTCACCCAGTTCTGAATTAATTTAGAGGTGTCTGTCTACGCGCTAAATAGAAGCTTGCATGTACCGTCAATGCTAGCTTAGAATAGTTGTAGGAAGCCAACGGCATGAATCGATGTCACCATATCTATCTTATATCCCGATATCCCTATTCCTGTATTTCTGGCAAGTTTCCAGGCATATGGTGGGTGCAACCGGCAAATGACAGGTTTAAATAGAGAGACACGGGAGAGGCATTTGCCCTGCAGTGGGTGTAATCAGGCTGCTGCTGATGATGATATACCTGGCGTGTAATGACGCCATCAATATAAGCCGTGCATGAGAGGGTCAAACCTTGTCGTGTAGTTACTGCTGGGTCGGAACTGAGTATGCGCCAGCACAGACCAATATGCACACGACGCTCTGGCACCAAACTTGGTTGGTGCATACTACTTGTCACTCTCCACTACACAAAATACAAAACAATTCACACACATGTTGGCACAAGAGTGTCCGCAAGTCCGAAACCACCGAACGTTTTCTCGGTCACCGTTCCTGCAATGAGGAGCGAACAATCGGCGACGCGAATCTCATTTCGGGGGACGCTCGCTCACTTGACGCCCGCACACCCGTCGAGTGGCTGTCGTGTCACATCGGGCCAATTTGACGATCGCTATCGCAGAGACGGGTTCATCGCGATAAAACGTCGGCATGTCCCGGGAGCTCGGGGTCCGAGGGATTAGCACCGCTCTGATTGCCCCCTCGTCAGTCCACTGTCACCCTCCCGCTGCGTTCCTCCTCTCCACTTCCCCTGGAGCTTTCTTATCGCTATTCTGATCACCGATGGTCGGAGCACAATGCATGCGTCCCGTGGTTCCTGCTGTGCTTATAACCGACACGTATATACTGTATACCGTCGAGGCCTGCTTTTCCTCACGTCAGTTCCTCAGGCTTCGTACATAATACGAGGGCTCTTTGATAGGCTACAATATCTGGAAAAAATTTAAAAGGTAACTGTTATACTCGAAAGGCTCAGCCTTTGTGCTTCTCTGTATGGTAGCTTGTGTTATCGATTTCAACATCCGGGCTTCTATTCCCCGAAGGTAATGATGACCGGACTTCATTATGATCATCACCATTTATTTGCCCTTAATGACACTGATGGCGCAATACATAACGACGGGCGAGCTGTAGCGACCTGCAGACCACAGGTTATGTAGACCGTAGACCACGTGGGCCACAAACCATGTGGATCACGGATCCTGTGGACTCCAGATCATGTAGTCCATAGACCATGTGGACCACAGAGCATGTGGACCACAGACCATGTGGACTGCAGATCATGTGGACTGCAGATCATATGGTCCATATACCACGCAGACCCCAAATCATGTGGCCTAAAGCTGACGTGGGCCACAGACCATGTGGACCATAGACTACGCGAATCATAAACCATATATACCAAAACCATGCGGGCCATAGAGTATCTTCACAAAGTGGGGAAGGCGAAGTGCGGATTTCGCTGTCATCACTTTTCCCAGCATGGCGGCTGCGGGATATAGGCAGCAGCGCGAAAACTTTGGGAGTTTTTTTTTTCTTCTTTACATAGCTCGAGAAAGCCTACCGGTTGTCGTCGGGGGTAGCGGGCTTCGGAACAATGGAGGCCAGGCAAAAGCAAAAGAGAATTTTAATGTTCATGGTCATGTTTACAGGATTAAAGTTTAGGTGCCTGTCCGCGGCAGAAGTTTATAAAGTGGAGAGGCCACGAAAAACTTAATTTCATAGCAGCGTGCGCGTGCACTGTAAAATTGTTTCCCGAGTTTAACCCTAGCAGTGAACCTCTCAAACGCACGCATGCACATCACGGGGACGAAATGGTGGTAGTGGTTTTGTTAAAAATAATAGTATAAAGGAAGGAAAAGATTTTTGCTAGCCCCGGCATCTGCCATCGATACTGAAGCACCTGAGCTGGGGCAGTGGAAATAAAGGATAGCAGGCAGAATGGAGATATGAAATGAAAGAGGTGAGGGGACAGGAATAGAGGATAGGGGAGAAGTAATATGTACAAACTATTTACACAAAAATAAATGTGTCCAGGTTGTGCGCGTGATTAGTTCATTTTAGAGGAATTAAATCACACACGCGCACAGCACTGTGTTGGTTACATACAACTGGAGTGGGGCGTCCAGTTATTAATCGTTCAAGGTAGAACTCGCGGAGCGTTCGGTCACTGCGAGTAACTACCTGACGGAGAACAGACGTGACGTCAAGCCCGTGTGTTCGAGGAATGCACGAAATAGGTTCGTTTTTCGCCGCTTCCGTGTAGCTTCATAACTGTCGTAGCCCATTACGTATTTCGAGAAATCTTGCACCAAGGAAGCTCTACCCCGAAATGTTGTGTGACGTACAGCTGTGTACGTTTGTGAGGAGCAAAGAATACTATTGGAATAATTTATAATCACTTCATTTTCGTTTTTGGGTCCTCCAAAATGATTCCCCTTTTTACTATCTCTCTCTTTCTCTGAATTCTCCGCACTCCATCTCCCGCAAATGGTGCCCGTTCTTGCGTCTGCGAGACTATGATAAAAATATTATCAGACTAGACCTAATACTAAAAAAAAGCAGTCATGCCTTTGATCATGGCGAATTCAGTTTCTTGCGAAGGAAGAGAGAGGCAGTCATGGCGATAGTTGCATTGCACAGCACTCACCGCCGCCATGAGTCCGCCCGGTCCTACGGCACATCTTGACTCCATGACCACAGATGGCACGAGAGCCGCCACTCACCAGTCCACATGCCAGTCATTCTTCAGGTGAACGTGGAGAATATTTCCAGTGGTCCGCTCGACACCGTAGATTCTTTTATTGCGACATGCAAGTCCACCTCGTTTACCCCAAAAGAGTCGTTAGCTCTTACAGTTCCCGCGAAAAAAAAAAAAGCTAAGTGGACTGAGAGAGAAAGAAACCTACAAGACATTCAAGTAAAATCCCCCAACTTTCTTCTGTGAAACCGGATCGATGTTATGCGAGGGAAGGAACGATGTGTGCACAGCTAGTGAGCGTTCCGGAGGATGCGACACAGTTCAGCCTAAAATCAGTCCACACAAAGCGGCTGTGTCAATGCTGTCTGCAATGTGCGCGACGTCGCCAATCCGCGTAATGTCACAAGCGTCCTTTGGGTGCGCTTGTCAGCTGCCAACGGGTGTTCAGTAGAGCGGCTGGCCTTTTTGACGGAGAGGAGGAAAGCACATCCCCGCTAGGCGTTACATCGAAGTCCCCATGTCGTAGTACTAGAGACACACATGACGGAAGCCAACGATCATCGAAACCAAGGAACATGGGATATCTTTTTTTTCAATATGTGTTGGTCATCAATGGCAGGTTAATAGTGTAATTATTTAACAAAAATAGATTAGAAAGCAGAGGAATAAACACCTACATGTCGCCGGCGGGATCCCAGTCCACGACCTCCGAATTTCGCGTCCGGTGTTCTACCAACTGAGCTACGGCGACGGCTGTCCAATCTTCTGCTTTCATGTGTAGTGTAACTGAACCTCGAGGGTATTCACCATCGTCACCCTCACGCCTTTATTACCGCGACAGCCATGTAGGAACGTGATCGAACGCTGAGGATGGAAGCTGTGCGACAACATAATAATAATAATAATAATAATAATAATAATAATAATAATAATAATAATAATAATAATAATAATAATAATAATAATAATAATAATAATAATAATAATAATAATAATAATCGGTTTTGGGGGAAAGGAAATGGCGCAGTATCTGTCTCATATATCGGCGGACACCTGAACCGCGCCGTAAGGGAAGGGATAAAGGAGGGAGTGAAAGAAGGCAGGAAGAAAGGGGTGCCGTAGTGGAGGGCTCCGGAATAATTTCGACCACCTGGGGATCTTTAACGTGCACTGATATCGCACAGCACACGGGCGCCTTAGCGTTTTGCCTCACACGTGCCACCTGTGTTTTCAGTAAAATGCAATTCGCCGGAACTACACAAGTGAGAAGGGGAGCGCCGATGCCTTGCCGCCATTCCCACGATGTGGCACTAGGAGACGAGCGACTCCGCTTATTGGAACAGTACCCTCACATCCTATGCATTCTTTGTGCCATTTTTGACTGGCAGCCGTCCGGGAGGGAGAGACTGGACTCCAGATGCATTAATGACGCTGTTGTGTAAGACAGGACGCTCTTGGTAATGGGCGAAAGGCTCTAGCCAGACGCTCTTCGCAGTGAACACATCGCTTTTTGTTCTTTGATATTAGATTATCTACCCGCCGCGGTAGCTGTGTGGTTAGGGCGCTCGACTACTGATCCGGAGTTCCCGGGTTCGAACCCGACCGCAGCGGCCGCGTTTCAATGGAGGCGAAACGCAAAGGTGCCCATGTGCTGTGCGATTTCAGTGCACGTTAAAGATCCCCAGGTGGTCGAAATTATTCCGGAGCCCTCCACTACGGGACCTCTTTCTTTCTTTCTTCTTTCACTCCCTCCTCTATCCCTTCCCTTACCGCGCGGATCAGGTGCCCGCCGAGATGTGAGACAGATACTGCGCCATTTCCTTTTCCCAAAAGCCAATTTTCAATTTTTTCGATCATGTAACTAAGTCTCCATAAGTGCAATTAAACCTTTCTTGTTTCGTACTCCTATTTCAAAACTTCAGTGCTTCCTAAACGCGAAAACTCAGACGATCTACCAGTGAAGCCCTCGTTCGAGAAAGCCTGAGCACCACGACGGTATGTTTCCATTGTCAAGAAGCACCAAAATCATTGTCAAGAAGCACCAATAATAATAATAATTGGTTTTTTGGGGAAAGGAAATGGCGCAGTATCTGTCTCATATATCGTTGGACACCTGAACCGCGCCGTTAGGGAAGGGACAAGGGAGGGAGTGAAGAAGCACCAAGTTCTATGAACAATGGTCGTAAGTGACCCGCTTAAAGCAGATCCGTGTAAAGCCGCCAGTGCAGTGCAACAGCAAAAAAAAAAAAAAGTCCCCCCACAACCTACTTCCTTCCAGGCGCGCATCAAATATGTTTGCAGGGCTTTTAAAACTTCCTTTCCAAAGTGTCTTTCCAACGTGGCTTTCCAAAATCTGATTTTAAATTCCCATATCGTCGTTAATATTGTTCAAAATATTGTGCCTAATATCAATCGTTTTCTCCGACAGTCGAATCGAATCCCTGCCCAACATCCCTTAGCGGTAATCTGCCATTAGATAGAAGCGGCCATCAACAACAACTGGCCACGTGAAGGAGGAGGTGGCGAAGGAAATGTAAAGGCAGCATGGCTGCAGTTAAAGGCAATTTTAGGGAGAAGGATGCAGCTTCCTCGACCAGCATCGCGTTACACAAACCACGTGAATCATAAGCTCTTTTCCCAGCTATTTATCACATTTGAACCGTGTCTGGAGGAGTATAAAAGGAACGCGACAGATCAAATAGAAAGCAATAATAATAATAATAATTGGTTTTTGTGGGGAGAGGAAATGGCGCAGTATCTGTCTCATATATCGTTGGACACCTGAACCGCGCCGTAAGGGGAGGGTAAAGGAGGGAGTGAAAGAAGAAAGGAAGAGAGAGGTGCCGTAGTGGAGGGCTCCGGAATAATTTCGACCACCTGGGGATCTTTAACGTGGACTGACATCGCACAGCACACGGACGCCTTACCGTTTTTCCTCCATAAAAACGCAGCCGCCGCGGTCGGGTTCGAACCCGGGAGCTCCGGATCAGTAGTCGAGCGCCCTAACCACTGAGCCACCGCGGCGGGAGAAAGCAAACGTTAAAGTTCGTCTTCCGTGTGCCCGAAGATTGGATTGCACACACGCACGTACGCCTCCAGCTATACACCTCACATGCACTCATGGAAGTCTTGTGTGTTCAGCACCTACAAAGGGGGCACCTTAAAAAGGGGAACAGGAGGAGGTCAATTCAAGCAGAATAAGTGCCGCACAAAGAGCACGCCAACGTAACCTAGTGACTCAAACGAGGTGCTGTTGGTCCTATAACCGCAGCTGTTCTGAATAGTCTAGCCTAAAAACGAGAATATAGAGACAAAGAAGAGAGTGGGGGAAAAGAGGGAGAGTATGGCCAGTTGAGCGTGTTCGAAGCTAATATATGCGCAATGACGTGTAGATGCAAAAGGTTTTCATGGTGGGTTGCTGCTCTTTTTTCGCTGTCTCCGTCATCATTCTCTCTTCGAGATGGGTCGGGGAGATGGCAGGCGTGACGAGGCAGGCCACCCGTGTCGACAGCGCCCGCTGGAGGTCGGGGACGGGGGCTCTGAAGTAACAAAGTCTCGCGCAGCGCACCCACTGCAAAGAGGACGCCGTGCCCGCCAGATGTCGCGGGCGAGGATATTATACACGGAACGGAAAGCGTTAGCGGAACTCGGCGGCCCAACGGGACCGGCTGCTGGGTATAGGTGCCGTCACCCAGCCGCCGACATGTTGGCACACAGCGCTAACAGATCTACACAGTGTTCCGTATTGTGGAAATGGTTTCTGTCCTGAGCCGAAAAGAGGAACTACAGTCGTCACTGGAAAGGAATTTTGACGCAAAGGAATATAGGATTAGCGAGAGCTCCAGACAACTGCTTTCCCGAAGTAACAGTTTATTCTGATGTACGGAACTAGGTGAAAGCACACAAAACACAAGGAAAGAAGCTGACAGGATGGCAATGGCGCAGGTGGCCGCATATTCTCTCCCACGTGTTATGTTTTTTTCTTGGTGGTTCCGTCTTACTATTGCAACAAACCAGTCTGCCCAGCAAGCCGCGCTTTTGCAATTCTGTTCTGATTTACCATGCCTCTAATTTAAACGAGCCTGTAAGAAACTCTTGTTGATCTTTTTTACTGTTTGTGTGCGTTTTTAATTCCTGTCTGTTTGGTGTGTCATTATGTTGCAGTTTATGACGTCAGAAACATGATACACTGCTATTGACAGGTGTTTAAAGTCATACCAAGAAATTAGCCCAGCTTGGCGACTTAGTGAATACCCAGCCTCTATGGAGTGCTGTGATAAAAACGTAGAGTAAATTAGTTAACAGAGAAATAAGTAAATAAATAAATAAATAGCCAACCAACCGACCGACGAAACAACCAAGCAAACACACAAACGAACGAACAAACAAACAAACAAACAAACGTAAACAAACAAACAATTTGTAGCCGTCTCCAGCCACACGACAAGGAAAGCAACAACCGGCCTCCGCGTCATTACCCAGCCTCTGCCAGAGGTGGCGGAAGGCTGGGCGGATTTGATTATACGTTCCTGGACAAGGGAGGCGGCTCGGTGTTCACGGCTTGGTTGGGTGCACGAATACACTTCGAAGCGCGTCGGCGCACCACGCCATGGAACCATAGATTATGCTAAGAGCATCGACGCTCGGCCCCAGGTACAGCCTTTGTCAAAAGTTTAGAGACCGAGAGGTTTGCTTCTAGCCATCTGGTGGTATTCTTGGTGAGGCCTGCGACAGCTCCTCTAGCCTTCCAGGGATTCGGAACGCTGGTGCTGCATAGCAAGGCACTCACGACACCTGGGCTTAGAATGAAACTTCTTAGGTTTTTTTTTAATACGGATAAAGGCTGTAAGTGAAGGATTAAAATAGTAAGCTTGAGATGGTGATTAAAATTTGCAGTTACGTCGAGAACTATTCTACTTCCGATATGTTCTTCCCTGGCGCCAGGTTCCGCAATGTATCGCGGTCCGTCGGTATTACATAATAATGACGTCACAGGAGAATATAGAAGATGGGCGCACCTTTGGAAGCATGCGCGACAGAGGAGCTTTGTCCGCTAATTCGCCTTTTGATAAGCGAGGGCGAAGAACCAATCGATAATTATCGATGAATGAAGGAGTATGGGGGTGTCTACCGGCCAGTGGATCAGGTAAATGGGCTGCATAGTAAGTTTCAAAGCGGAGTTGTATCACTGGATGTCGATGTTCAATACGGAAGATCAGGATAAAACAGTGGCGCGTATAGGAGAAAGCAGTAACAACCTGTTTTTTTTTATGTAATCACGGAATCAGTGAAGAGCATCTGGAGGACCCGCCTTTCACATGCTAAGAACTAAGTTGAATAATCAGCTACTAGTTTTTCTTATTGCGTGTATGTTGCAAATATAAATTTTTTAGTGTTACTTTTTGGTTTGGTTTCAAGGGGCTTAACATCCCAATGCGACTCAGTCTATGAGGGACGCCGTAGTGGAGGGTTCAGAATGATTTTGACCGCCTGGGATTCTTTAACGGGCAGAGGTTACTTTTTAAATGCTCTTGCATCTATGTGTAATGCTTTAATAGCCTGACAAAAAAAGGTGCAAAAATAAAAACCGGTCACTTTTCGCTCACGCACCTATCGTGGTGCCTTTGTATACTACGGAGTCCTCATCTTATAGGTCTGTAGTCACCATAGTCACCAGTTTTCTGGTAACAATACTGTAAACGAATTATTTTTTGCAATCTCGCTACTTATCAATTCGGCTAAAGTCGCAGTTCATGAATGTTTTGCCAGCACTAAATTGTGCGAAGCAGATGTGGTGGGCCTCTTACTTCTGTCCTTTTCCGAGAGGTCCGCAAGTTTTTTGACGATGCAACTGCTGCATGGATCTTATATATGCTCCATGGTTCCCTATAGTCTCAGGGAAGGTAGCTTAGCAAGTGTTCGCTTGCAGAGAAAAAGAAAACAAAATGATGGCCTTTGTTCCTTGAAGAGACATTGAAGGCTCATTGAAGTTGGCCAGTATTCATAAACTACGATTTTCAATAAAAACAAAAGAGACCGATCAAACAGAAAACGGAGGTTTTAAAAACAGAAAAAAGAACACGAAATACAGGTGCCGCCATCACCGGCCGATCTGACAACTAAACTGCGTACGTCGACAACGAACTTTTTCAGCGGATCCCAGAGGCTATGCCACACTGTCCTAACTTGAAAACGGTGATCACGGAGTCCTTTTCGGTGTAGACGTCACGAGTTTGAATCAAGTAGTGGGAAACTTTTCAATTCAATTTTCTCAACCATAAACCTGCCTTTTGCTGCCCTACAAATGTCAACATCCCCAGAGAAACCCGAAGAATAATTTTTTTTCTAATAACAATAAACCTATGGAGACGTCCCCAGTGTTCCATTTAAGACGACGTTTGCGCAAGTAATTCGAATGCCTGCAGAAATGCCGTAGCCGCGGACACTGCCTAATCATACCAATTCTCCGTAACCTTACCTCATTCATAGGCAGAATAACAAAGCTTGAAATTGCGGACATTTGTTTTTGAGGAAAGGAAATGACGCAGTAACTGTCTCACATATCTCGGTGGACACCCGAACCACGCCGTAAGTGAAGCGATAAAGGTAGAAGTGAGAAAAGAAGGGGAGAAATAAGTGCCGTTGTGGAGGGCTCCGGAAATAATTTCGACCACCTGGGAATCTTTCGGCCGCCGCGGTCCGGTTCGAATCCGGGTACTCCAGCACAGTGTACGAGCGCCTTAACTCACTGAGCCACCGCAGCGGGTAAAATTGCGGACCGCGGGGGGCGGGGGGGTTTATATCGAACCCAGATTTCGTTCCTGCTTGGCAGCGGGTCGCCATGCACAGCCGCTGAGCCGGTTACGTTGGATACCGGGTCCCTCCGTATCCACGCATACTGCGGCAGAGGCGGGGATTGCGCAGTGTGCGAATAATGGCGCTGGAAAATCGGCGCGGAAAAGCGTGTTATGAAGCCGTCAATGGGCCCAATCGGCGAGCGAAACGAGCCGCGGGAAGCCCCACCGCACGTAGTGTTCATGTCGAGTGCGGTAGGGGCGCTGTAGGAGTGAGCGGTTGTGGTGAATAGAAGCGAACGAGAGAGGGGGGCAGCAAGCGATGACAAACCGCGTGTGTTGGGTGGATGTGTCTGCGAGGGAGAGGAGGACACGGAATGG
This sequence comes from Amblyomma americanum, assembly GCF_052857255.1. Lineage (NCBI taxonomy): Eukaryota > Metazoa > Arthropoda > Arachnida > Ixodida > Ixodidae > Amblyomma > Amblyomma americanum. The sequence goes on along the minus strand of NC_135501.1, from coordinate 168,343,887 downwards.
GCGTGGGGCGGTGAAGAGAGCTGATAGGGGAGGCGTGAGTGATGCTTATCCCGCCGTAAAGCAGGGGACAGATAAATGAGAAAAGACACGGACACACACACAAAAAGCACAGAGAAAAAAATTAATACCGGGAGGGCCGTTCAGCCGATCTGTCGCTTCTTTCTGTAGGCACTCTGTGGAGTATCGCTTGTGGCCCGCTAAAGCCGCTTTAGAGCACGGCATTCTGCACGCGTGACTTTTGTTTTCATGTTTTTTTTCTTCAATTTTTGGTAGCTGATGTTGGATGAGAGAAGTCAGGCAGGCAGTAACAAGTTTCACTCATTTTCCCCATGTTGTACAGTTAGAGAAAAAAATATGGCGGCGAGGAATAGCCAGACCCCGCCGAAGTGACAAGCAAAAATTCGATATTCCGAGCTATGTCATGGACTGCAGTCGTCATGCTCAGCTTGAGTACTTTGGGGTGCGGACGCAGAAGGTTTTGGGCCATTGGCGTGAGGACGGATAACCCAATCATGAGACTAAAACTATGTGTTTAGGACTGAGCCTCCAGACCAAGCATAACGCAGTTACCTACAGGGAATAGGAGAGCTGCTAGTGCTTTTAAACTCATCTTCCCGGGACATGAGCCGCTTCGCCCAGCGTCTCTGAAAAGGGCTTTCCTCTGTAACACTAAGCTTTTGGGCTGATCTGTAGTCGGATACCACTCAAGGTTGGTTTATGGTTTATGTGGGTTTAACGTCCCTATGAGGAATGCCGTGGTGAAGGGCTCCGGAAGTTTCGACCACCTGGGGTTCTTTTACGTGCACTGACATCGCACAGCACACGGGCCTCTTGAATTTCGCCTCCATCGAACCCGCGTCATTCGGGCCGGCAGCCGAGCGCCATAACCACTCAGCCACCGCGGCGGCTTGATACAAATCAAGAATAAGGCGCCTGATGCCCCTCAAAGAAGGCCCTCGAGCCAATAGCGTCGACCGATTTACACGACGTCTTGGTTAATCCGAATAAGCCATGGCTAATCCCCCTTTATCTTCCACCCTCTTCGCTGTCATACTGGCGGGTCTATGAGCATTAGCCATGACATCACGATAATCGGTTGACACCATTGGCTGGACGGCATTCTTTGAGCGGCTTCTGCCGCTCAATTTTTGAGCTGTATCCGCGACTGTGCCGCTCTCCGCTCTTCCATGCTGCAAGTGTTGCTACTGGCCTCTTCAGCTGAATGGAAAGACAGAACAGATCGCTCTCATTCGCTGTAACTTAACTCTGGCAGCAGGGAAGCCTCTTTAAAGCACATGTAAAACGAAGAACCGACGCTTAAAGGGTACAGAAGGGAACTTCGCGGCAAGCTCCTTCGCTTGAAATAAGGGTGCAAAGCATGGCAGCCCGCGAGAGGCGGGAACAAGAAGGAAGATACAACAAGCACAAGCAAAGAGGAACATCCAACGCGGCGCACAAGCCACGGTTCGCAGCCGGTCGGCGTAAACGCTGATACGGACGAGCAGGACCCGTTGCAAACGGCGCCCGGAGGCCACCGACAGAAGGAGACAGGGAGTTAGAAGAGTAAAACGAATATGTAACAAAAGAGAGCAAAGATATATACAGTGAGTAGGGAGAGGGCGAAAAGAGAGAGGCGTGCGCGGAGCTTGCTTGTATGCGTGTGGCGGAGGCTCAAGCGAGGTAAGGGAGTAGGAGGAGGAATGAGAGAAGAAGGGGGGAGGGGCGCCAGGCGTCCGAGTCAGCAGATCTGGATTTCTTCAGCGACACGCCGCCGACTCGAGAAGAAAGGGGAAGGGAGACACGAGTCAGGAGCGAGCAGCCCCAGCCATCGCGCGACACGGCGAAAGGGCAGAGCGAGCGGACCTCCATACCGCTGCCGCCGCCTGGTGGCAGGAGTTTGTTGTGTGCACTGCTTCAGTGTAATTGCATGCACTACACGTCCTGTCGGCGGAGCTTTTTTTCGATAACAACCAACTGGATTAGGAATGCCCGACAAAAACACGGTTTTCCTTGCTTTTATTTTTAAATAACGAACGCACCGGCAGATGAGAATTACTTCACTAAGTAAACACCCTAGTAATAAGGCAGTAAGTACGCATTGGCATCCACCCAAGCGAAGCGACACGTTTATAAAACAAAGCTACACAGCTTTCACAGAAACTTTGTAGTTAAGGAAAAATTCGTCTTGGTCCGGTCTGTGGAAGATGTTTACCTTTCCTTTGTTGCCGCATGGTTTCGCTTGGGTGGATGCCAATGAGAAATTACTCCGTTATTACAAATGTACTCCCCCTTGGGGGATTACCCTAAACATATGAGCTTTACCCCTTCGTGCTGGGCAAATTGTTAAAAAATATACGTTCAAAATATATTCGCTGTTTTGCAAGGGGCCGTCTTGAAAACTCGTTTTGGGGGTAAGTTGCACCACTACAGAAGGACAAAGCTCTGACGGTGTAAGTGGCACTGACCGTTGGATTAAAGTTATGAAAATGTTAGCCCGTTTATATAGTCTCAGCTTTCCGGGAAAGCCTTTATGTTAGACGATGAATATTGTGAAAGTGCGATTTACTTTTTGTACATTGTTGCAACTATCTAATGTTCTTTACACGAGCACTTCAGTATTTAAGTAGACAAGCTATTTCGCCTATCGCGCCCTTTGAAAATCGGCCGAAATATATAGCCATTGATCTACGGCAGCGCGCTTGTATCAGAAGTAGTACTATAAAAGCAGGGGTCGTACTTGAGGTACGCGTTTCATATCGATACTCTCAATCGATGACGTCGCCGTTAATGGATCTCGGAATGAGTTCCTAGTCAGTCTGTATGAAGCGTTATTGTGTTCACCAATGGGTATTGGGCGCTTGAAATATGAGGTCCTCACAGGTCTGTGGCCATTACGGGGTGTCCCGCATTGTGAGGAGGGGGGGGGGGGGGTATAGCTGTCGTAATGTATATGTCCCGAGAGAAAGCGAAGTTTGTGGGGTTTTTTTCAATAACTTTTATTTATAAGCTGTTCAATATTCAAGTTTTACGGAGCCTAGCTGCTATGTAAGATAGCATAGTATGAAATAAAGACCGATCCGCTATCGGCTTTTAAAGTTTGGACTTGAACTGCGCAGCAAATGGCCGCTAGGAGAGAAAAAGGACTCTCCACAACCAAAACAACCCGTTTTGCCGCCATTTCAAACGCCATCCTACAAACAAGAAAGGTTCTTTGGTAGAGAGCTTGGAACTCGCAGTTAAAAGAAGCCGAGTCACCGCGTATAGACCTGACACAATGAAGCGGTGAATAAGAGGGGTGGGACGGGGGGGGGGGGGGGACTTTTTTTCTTCTTTTTCTCGACGTAATCATCTTCGGGCCATTTGCAGACGCAGTCGCTTTCCATTGGGCGTGAAAAGAGCGGGACGGCTTCGCATTTATGCAGGGCTCACTCAAAAACGCATTAGACTGGCAGCATATACAGGAGCTCCAAGCGGCAACGTACCAGGCTCGTTGTGCTTACAAACTCACCGCAGTATAGTTGCCAAGATTTGCGGGGACGATGAACAGGGTGGCGAGGAAGGCGGGACGAGGGGTAAGGGGGAGGGGGGGAGGGATCCGTTGCGAGAGTGTGAAGACGCGGCAGGCATTGCGACGCCGCCGCCAGAGGCCTGTGTGTACACAGGAGGGAGACAATTGCACATCGCCAGTGGCGCCACAGCGGTGCGACGCGACGCTTTGTCGCCGGGTGTCCTTTGTTCCCGTACACCCTGTACCTTCACAGAGAGGAAGAAAGGAAAATAGGACGAGAGAGGAAGAAAGCGGAGCGAGCTAATAAAAGCGGCAAAATGGAAAGACCGTATACAATGGGAAATGAAAAAAAGTTCTGAGTTCGCTGACTTCGTGTGAGTTAATAGGAAGAGACCTTCCGTGAAAAGACGTGCTGATTGCGGTTCTGCGGCCCGGGGAAATAAAACAGGCGAACGCATTACAAATGCTCCCAAAACGAAAACATTAATAAAAGTAAAGCAGGGATATTTTGCCTTCCAGAGAATATTTCATTTTACGAGGAAAGAGAGGCAAATACGACGTGAATTGAGCAAAGTCGTGCGAAATTTTTCCGAAGCGTTTCGTTTAAATTGCTACTAAAATGCTCTTTCTTTCTGGCTCCTTCTGTCTCTGTCTCTCTTTTGTTGCACCTCATCCAAACAGAGTGAGAACAGCAAAAGAAAGGCGCTATTATAATTTCACCCTTATGGTGACGCCCGTGTGCATATCTTATGTGAAGAGACTCACGAGAACTGCCTTTTTCTCTTTGTAAAAGAGAAAGGCGCAAAACTCGTTTTGTGTGTAGGCGTCTCGGCTCCCTTGACGGCATAAAATCTCCTCGCTCAATAATGATACTCGAGAGAATAACGTTGCACAAAAGATGCACAATTCCACGCTCTTACTGGACAGACTAAACAAGGTTAGAAAGGGGCAAATGTCTTCATTGTCGCCTTGAGATAGACAGCGGGAAATTTTCTCCGGTGCCTTACGGGGAATGAAAATTAATGAAGGGAGTTTTTTCTTTGCTATGTATGTTTGTGGGAGGAAATGGCTTGGTCTTAAATGACACCTAACTGAGGTCTGTTTCGCTATCGCAACCCTAAATATCCTTATGAGGTAAAGTATTGGTCCATTTCCTCCCTCCCTGTCGCGCTAGATTTTCCTTCATCGTTTCCTGTGAAAAGCATAAATCATGGCTCTCAGAATTAACGCACTCCTTCGCAACAGTGATGCTTAGCCTTCCGTGTGTGACTAATTATTCCGTGCAGCAGTGGTCACTCACCCTTTATGTATATATAGGATTCCAAGGAATCATGCATGACCATCTCAAAGAATGGAAAATGGCAATATGGGCCTGCTTTGGCCACTCATAGATATAGAGAAAAATCGACAAGGACCAGAGGGTGCATAATCAAGGGTCACATCAGATGATGTACAGGAGTGAAGGAATAGAAGTTGTTCTGTGGATGCAGTGCAGCACCAGAGGTTGTAGCGTGGATGCTGTGGAGCGCCAGAGGTTGTGGTGTGGAGGCAGTGGAAAGCCAGACGTTGTGTTGTGGATGCTGCGGAGCACCAGAGGTTGCGGTCTGGATGCAGTGCAGCACGAGAGGTTGTAGCGTGGATGCTGTGGAGCACCAGAGGTTGTGGTGTGGAGGCGGTGGAAAGCCAGAGGTTATGGTGGGGATGCTGCGGAGCACCAGATGTTGCGGTCTGGATGCAGTGCAGCACCAGAGGTTGTAGCGGGGATGCTGTGGAGCACCAGAGGTTGTGGTGTGGAGGCAGTGGAAAGCCAGAGGTTGTGTTGTGGATGCTGCGGAGCACCAGAGGTTGCGGTCTGGATGCAGTGCGGCACCAGAGGTTGTAGCGTGGATGCTGTGGAGCACCAGAGGTTGTGGCGTGGAGGCGGTGGAAAGCCAGAGCTAATGGTGGGGATGCTGCGGAGCACCAGAGGTTGCGGGCTGGATGCAGTGCGGCACCAGAGGTTGTAGCGTGGATGCTGTGGAGCACCAGAGGTTGTGGCGTGGAGGCGGTGGAAAGCCAGAGCTAATGGTGGGGATGCTGCGGAGCACCAGAGGTTGCGGTCTGGATGCAGTGCGGCACCAGAGGTTGTAGCGTGGATGCTGTGGAGCACCAGAGGTTGTGGCGTGGAGGCGGTGGAAAGCCAGAGGTAATGATGGGGATGCTGCGGAGCACCAGAGGTTGTGGTCTGGATGGGGTGGAAGACCAGAGGTTATGGTCGGGATGTAGTGGAATACCAGAGGTTACGGCGGGGATGCGGCGATCACTAGAGGTTGTGTTATGGATGCTGTGGAGCACTGGAGGTTGTGATGTAGGTGTGGTAAAGGAGCAGATTGTCGTGATGTACTTGCTATGGTGGACAAGAGGACAGATGTTATGATGTGGATACCTTGGAGGACCATAAGATGTTCAGGCACAGTGCGGTGATGGTGAAACGGTGGGGGACCAGAGGTTGCGATGTCACAGATGATCACACAAAAACTGAACGAGACGTTATGGCTGCGGGAAAGCTTGCGAGACAGGCGTTAAGATGATGAACTTGAGACAGACTGCGTGGCATGATGGCTTGAACAATGTGTGACTGCTTCCACGTTCTTGTTCCACGTGTTATGGCGGCGCAACCTAGCTCCTTTCATCGTGATACTTGCAGTAACATATGTTTAGTCGGGCTCCATAAAAAAAAAAATGCGGTCTGCCTCCACCGCCTACAGCACAGCAGCCGACGCGCGGTAACAGCAGGAAACATGCTCAATATAAAAAACCGTATGTGGTGTCCATGACTAGCGCTATTCAGAAAACACTCCAGCTGTTGCTCTGTTGCATCGAAGTTGTGCCTGAGCGCATAACAATATCTGCTTAGATTTTGGGACTCAATCATTAAACGCTGCTGTATTTCGAGGCGTGTTGCAGGATCTATACGTTTCATGGAAAAGGGTGGTGCTCAATTCTTCTGGCTTTCCTTCTGGTAAAATTCATTTTGTTTAGATTTAAGACATGCAATCACTTTTACAGAAGTTCGCGTGTGCTATCAGCTTTGCCAACGATCCAAATGTATACGTATCCAAAACCGAAAGGTCGCTTTTCTTTTTATGCATAGCATTGCGAAGAGTGCGCACGGGGAGTTCACGACCGCGTTCCGACCGCGGCGGAGAATGGGCTGAGCCAACTTCAGGACTTCGCAGTTTGAGCGAATACTTTGTCACTCCTCAGGAACGCAGTAACTCTTCATTTCCATTAACGGAACACCGAAGACCAAACAGAGAGCGCTTTCAGCACACGGGGGCGTTCATATCCCGGACCCACGTGGTTTCTGCAGTAGTGGTTGAAAGCGTGAAAGCAAAAGAAGGTCACCAGGAAGGAAGCAGCAAAAATTTGAAACAAAGAGAAGAGAGAGCGAAGAAAAAAAAAACGAAAGAAGAAAGATAGGGAAAAGGCGAGGCCAGCGAAGAAAGAAAAGAAAGAGTCGACGCAGCTAATGCAGCGCGGCGCGCCTGCGGCGTAGACCGGCACCGCTAAGACCGCTGGGTTTATTTCGGGAAGGCGCATCCGTCAGCTCGCTGCTCTCTGGCGGCGCGTCGAGGAGGGCCACTCGAGGCTCCAGCCCTGCTCGTCGACGCCGCGTTGTCTACGCAGAGGCGAGGTCCTGTCTCCTTCGTGGCGTACCTAGAAGATGTAGCGCGTACAGCCACGGGCTACAGGAGCCGGGAAACTGGTTCCGCGCACGCTGTGTAGGTGCCTAAATAGAGCTCCAGGTGACGGTCCTAAATGAAAGCAAATGTACTCAAACACTGTCCACGCTCCGAGCCAAAAGCCGATGAAGTTGGACTAGGTGCAGTATTTAGTACTTGCGGACTGCAGACCATTTGGTTTCTGCGCTGCAACTAGCTACTGCGAGGTCCGTGATGATTTGTAGTGTTATTTTTAGTCCTATTTTGCCAGACCACTAAACCAACCCCGCCGAAGGCCTATACTGGACGCTTAATTTGTGTCCTAAAGTTGCTTACTACTACTTCCTCTGCATTTGTTATTTGATGGAATAATAGCTGGTGTTTCAAGGAACACATGGTTGCAGCGACTCAGTTGCTCCTGAAGGAAAAAGCCAATGCCACTTTCATTCCTTCCTGGCATACAGTGCATAAACAAGCCGTACTTTATAAATAGTCGTCAATAAAGTTGAAAAACTCCCGCGCTTTTATCTTTCTATCCTCTGAGCTGGAAAAGTGCCAGAAATACCTGTACCGCACCCCACACCTCCTTGAGTCCTCTCATTGCCCAATTCACCATGACGATGTGACCACAGATGAAGATGGTGATGTTATCATCGACCTTGACTTCCTCCTGGCCCCCGTGCTCGTAATGACTGAAGCCAACTTCAATAACCGTGGCTTTGGGAAGGCGCTAGGTGGACGCTGGAGTTTTCGGCTCTGGCACGCTAAGACACCGATAACGCTGGCAACTAAAGAAGTCCCGAGTAAAGTGGGCACTGGTCACTGTAAGAGGCGTTTGAAGCATCAGTGGGGAAGAACGAAAAAACCAGTGCGAAGCTATGTGAGACACAAAATAACGGTTGTTAATCCGAAACACGATATCTATTGCATTGCGGCATGGCGCTTATCATTTCATTACCGCCGGCTGAGATAAGACAAAAGAGAAGGCTGCATTTAAAAAACTATGTCCTGACACGATGACGCCTGCGTCGCTATGGCATGTAATTACTAAAAACCTTCACGGCACACTCCTGATCGACCAGAGTGTTAGCCAAGTGGACAGTGAAGTGCACGCTCCCGAGATGGCCCCGGATTCAGGTCTTGCGATCAAAGTAGCGCCCCGCCGCGGTGGCTCAGTGGTTAGGGCGCTCGACTACTGATCCGGAGTTCCCGGGTTCGAACCCGACCGCGGCGGCTGCGTTTTTATGGAGGAAAAACGCTAAGGCGCCCGTGTGCTTGTGATGTCAGCGCACATTAAAGATCCCCAGGTGGTCGAAATTATTCCGGAGCCCTCCACTACTCAACCTCTCTCTTCCTTTCATCTTTCACTCCATCCTTTACCCTTCCCTTATGGCGCGGTTCAGGTGTCCAACGATATATGAGACAGATACTGCGCCATTTCCTTTCCCCCAAAACCAATTATTATTATTATTATCAAAGTAGCCTTGGCCCATGCGACCCCTATCATGATTCAACGTAACATGATGTAATACAGCCATATACAACAATTCTGGACAAACGCATATTTGAACGGGAAAATGTTTATGAGCACAATTTTATCCATAGATCGTAAGATTTCATTATAACAATCAATTTATCCGCACATCTCCCGTCGGCAGGCTTTCGTGTTTTTTTTTTCTGCTATTAACGTTTCTGTTATCGTCAAAAGCGTTCCCCATTGGTTTCCTATGGCAGTCTTAACTGCTCAGTGCCAGCGATTATAAAAGAAAGATTTTGCAACATATCGGAAGTGGACCATCAACTTCAATATTTCTAAACCAGTACCTTACACTTTTCCAATCATCAAAACTTTTGTCCCAGAATGCTGGACATGGGAACGAACATGGTTTATATTAACGATCTTCTCAAGGTTCTTCGGAAAAAGTACCACAAGGACTCTCGTCCACGCTGTGAAGTCTTCTTGCCATGGAAAATCAGCGGAACTAGTCAACATCAGTTGGTAATTAAGACTGAGGAACTAGTCAACATCAGTTGGTAAGACTAAGGAACCATGGTCAACATCAGTTGGTAAGACTGAGGAACTAGACAACATCAGTTGGTAAGTCTGAGGAAGCAGTCAACATCAGTTGGTGCGACTCAGGAACTAGTCATCATCAATTGGTAAGACTGACGAACTAGACAACATCCGTTGGTAAGACTGAGGAACTATAGTCAACATCAATTGGTAAGACTGAAATTTAGAAAGCACCTTCTTCGAACAGCGCAGGACCGCGTGGCATTGATGCACCAGGTGAATACTACGTATGAACAATTGACATTCGCAGTACGAATACGACTTGGAACATTCAATATTATCGCGGTTCAATATTGGAAATTTTTGTTCAAGAACGTTAGACGAGTATGTTACTTGAGTTGTATTGTACTCTGTGCGTAGAGCTACCTCTACTATAGACTCCCATTCTATCACCATAGTTGTATTGTATTGTATTGTATTGTATTGTATTGTATTGTATTGTATTGTATAGTATAGTATTGTATTGTTGTATCGTATTGCGTTGTATTGCACTCTTCTCCATTGAGGTATATCCTATGGCCGTCGATGGAAGCACTCGGGTTGCCGGCTCTTCCAGCCCAGGCACTGTGAGCACGTGGTCCACCCGAGTGAGCTCCTGGCTTCCCCCTCCGCCTCGGTAACGCCGAGTCTCAGCCCCTCGCGTCGGCGTCGCCGGGAGAGCTATCGCTTTACGTCTCCGGGCCCCGTGGCGCACCCGAAATACCCTCGCGGGCCACATGATCCTCGCTTCCCGGACGCTCTGTTTACGCTCGCTCGCGCACAGACTAGCTTCGTTTCGCCGCGGGCTCGTTTCGGCCGCCGCAGCACGGGCCCGGTTCCGGAGAAGCAGGAATTCTTCCGCCCTTCTAGCTGGGTATACTTGGGTATACCCAGCCTTCGGGTTGGGCTAGTAGGGCGCGTAATTGGACGTTTGAGAAAACGTGCGCGTGATAACAGCCCGTGAAAGAGAAATAAGAGGATATATGCAAGTACAAAAATTTCTTTAGAGAGTCTATAGTCTGTCCGTAGACTTCTGTCTATAAACTCTATAGATTCCCTATAGACAAACCCTAGAAAGCAGTCTATAGATAGATAGATAAATAAGAGGAGAGAAAGGCAAGGATGTTAACCAGAAAGGGGTTCCGGTTGGCTACCCTGCACTGGGGAGGAGGAATTAGGGGACTAAAAGGAGGAAGAGAGAAGGGGAAAAAGGCATAACACACACACACGCACAACGCTAAAGCAGTCTATAGGTAACACAAATTCTATAGAGAGTCTACAGCCAATCTATAGATTTATGGTCATACACTTTTAGTAGACTTTCGTCTATAGACAGTCTATAGAATATTAATAGACAAAAATCAACTTCTGTAGGAAGGCAACAGAGTATATAAGGAGTCTATATATTCTCTACAGAACATTTTTGTAAGGGTAGACAGCACTTTTATTCATGTCTATTTTCATACAGCGTAAATCAAGGCCTACCAAAGCCTCAAAGGGCTTGAGTGGCAGCGCCTGGCAGACAGCGAACATTGGAAAAACAGTAGGGACGTTGCAGGATATGGACAACAGCATCGCATTGGAGTCAACGTCAGTTTGTAACACGAGGCTTCAACGAAGTTTCAGGGGAGCCACAAGTTCTTGCTTCTTACTAAAACGTCCTAATCGTATGGTTGGAGACTAGATATACACTTCAAAAGAACTTGGTTGGGACTTCTTGCTGGCTTGTTTGGAGCATAATTGTGTGCTTGAAAAGAACTTGCCTATAGAACCTCTTCTTGGGCTAGTCGGAGAGTAAGCGGACGTTTTAAAAGCACTTAGCTTCTCATTTATCTAGTTGAAGACTAGTTGTGGACTTTAAAAGCACGTGATTAGAACTAGTGGTTGGAGGGCTCGGGGAAAAAAAACGAAAATGTGGCAAAAAAAAGCTGTTTTTCCTGTTTTTTTCCACCGAAGGTTGAAAAACAGGCAAAAAAAAAAACAGGAGATGGTCTTCAGTGTTCGCAAATGAGGCACTAAAGATTTATTCCAGTGAACGCTGAAGCTCTGGTGGACGGTTGCGTAATAAAAAAAAACTTGTAAAGTGCACTTCGTAGTATCCTTTTTCAGTTCTAAAAAAATTGAGCGCTGTCAATTGCCCAGGAATTGGCCTAAACGGAAATGTTGCGCTGTTCTGCTCTATATATGAGAATGCGGTGACCTGTGGTGAAAGTTGTAAAAGTGGATTTTTTAATTAGCTGCTATTTCCTCGTTACCGCAAATCTCTGCCTAAAAACTTTGCATCCTTAAAAGAAATATGACATTGCAGCCCTTTTTGGTGTTGGCAACATTACAGCACTTGATATTTCTCACTTCTGAAAAAAAATAAAGAATTCATAGCTGCTAAGTGTTAAGCCAATAGCTGCCACAACGCATCCTCCCGCCTCATCTTTCCGAGATGTCCGATGCTTATGTTGTCATCAACATTATCAGCCGGAACGGGAGGCAGCCTTTCTTGACACTGAAATGTCTGCGCTGCCTTGTGATGGAACCCTCTATATTTTCTACTCAAGGTGGCAGCCGTCGGCAGCACTCAAAGTCTGCAAGCTACAGATGCGGCAGCCTGTGACTTACAGTGCAGCGATGGCGTAGAGGTAGAACATCCGCCTCGTGTGCAAGAGGACCGGGGTTCAAATCCTGGTGCCGCGCAATTCTCCACCGGGTTTAAAAAAAAAATCCGCGTGTCGATGGAATTGCATAACCAGGCCTGGAGTGCGGCCTTATCTCGGTGACCAGAACCGACAACGCACTCTCTAACCAGAGCAGGATTTGGCCACCCTGGTGTAGTACTTGGCCACAACCTTCTATGATCAAACCAATTAACCCTCGGCCCTCAGTCCCCAGCGGCTGTAGAGCAACTGACCACGGCGGCGGTCAGACTTGTGACGCAGCGGAGGGTGCTAAGAATCTCTGGCTCCGGACAGGCCGCCATTGGAATCTGAACCTGGCAACGTTTAACGCTAGAACTTTAGCTAGTGAGGCTAGCCTAGCAGTGCTGTTCGAGGAACTAGCGGGAATTAAATGGGATGTGATAGGGCTTAGCGAAGTTAGGAGGACAGGAGAGGCGTATACAGTACTAAAGGACGGACACATACTGTGCTATCGCGGGTTAGAGGATAGACGAGAACTAGGTGTGGGTTTCCTCATTAATAAGGATATAGCCGGCAACGTAGAGGCGTTCTACAGTATTAACGAGAGGGTAGCAGCTATAGTAATTAGGCTGAATAGGAGGTACAAGCTGAAAGTGGTGCAGGCCTACGCACCCACATCCAGCCATGATGACCAGACTGTTGAAAGCTTCTATGAGGACGTAGAATCAGCAATGAATAGAGCAAAATCGCAGTACACTGTACTGATGGGCGACTTCAATGCGAAGGTGGGCAAGAAGCAGGCTGACGACCACGTGGTAGGTGACTATGGGATAGGCTCTAGAAATAGCAGGGGAGAGTTATTAGTCGAATTCGCGGATAGAAATAATTTACGGATCATGAATACCTTCTTCCGCAAACGAGAAAACAGGAAGTGGACCTGGAAGAGCCCCAATGGTGAGATTAAAAATGAAATCGACTTCCTACTATGCGCTAAACCTGGCATCATTCAGGATGTGGCCGTCCTCGGAAGGGTGCGTTGCAGCGACCATAGAATGGTAAGGTCTAGAATTAGCGTAGACTTGAATAGGGAACGGAAGAAGCTAGCGAAGAAGAAGACCATTAACGAGTTAGCCGTAAGAGGGAAAGCACAGGAGTTTAGGATAGCGCTGCAAAACAGATACTCGGCTTTAACTGAGGAAGATGATCTTGATGTTCATTCAATGCACGATAACCTGACATCAATAATTACGGAGTGCGCAGTAGAAATAGGCGGTAGGACAGTTCGAAAAGATACCGGGAAGCTATCTCAGGTGACGAAAGATCTGATTAAGAAGCGCCAAAACATGAAGGCATCTAACAGTACCGATAGAATAGAACTAACGGAGCTATCAAAGTTAATAAATAAGCGCAAGGTAGCCGACATAAGGAAGTTTAATATGGAGAGAATCGAGCATGCTATAAAGAACGGAGGTAGCCTAAAAACAGTGAAGAGGAAAATATGCATAGGTAAAAACCAGATGTATGCATTAAGAGACAAGCAGGGCAATGTCATTAGCAATATGGATAAGATAGTTAACGTAGCCGAAGAGTTCTACACAGACCTGTACAGTAGCCAATGTAATCAGAGCGCTAATGAGAAAGACAGCAGTGCACAGCAATGCGTCATCCCGCCAGTAACGAAAGATGAAGTAAAGAAAGCCTTAGAAGCAATGAAAAGGGGAAAAGCAGCTGGGGAGGATCAGGTAACAGCAGATCTGTTGAAGGATGGAGGGGACATCGTGCTAGAAAAACTAGACACCCTGTATATGCAATGCCTTATGACCTCGACTGTACCAGAAGCTTGGAAGAATGCAAACATTATCTTAATTCATAAGAAGGGAGACGCCAAGGACTTGAAAAATTACAGGCCGATCAGCTTACTATCCGTTGCCTACAAAGTATTTACTAAGGTAATCGTAAGGAGTCAGGGCAACGTTAGACTTTAATCAACCAAATGATCAGGCAGGCTTTCGTAAAGGATATTCCACAATAGATCATATTCACACTATCAATCAGGTGATAGAGAAATGCGCAGAATATAACCAACCTCTATATATAGCTTTCATTGATTATGAGAAAGCATTCGACTCAGTGGAAACCTCAGCAGTCATACAGGCATTGCGTAATCAGGGGGTAGAAGAGCCTTATGTCAAAATGCTAGAAGATATATATAGCAACTGCACAGCTACTATAGTCCTCCATAAAGTCAGCAATAAAATTCCAATAAGGAAGGGCGTCAGGCCAGGAGACACGATCTCGCCAATGCTGTTCACCGCATGTTTGCAGGAGGTATTTCGAAGCCTGAATTGGGAACAGTTGGGAATAAGAATAAATGAAGAATACCTAAATAATCTGAGATTTGCTGATGACATTGCCTTGCTGAGTCACTCAGGAGGTGAACTGCAAATCATGATCAACGAGTTAGACAGGCAGAGCAGATCGATGGGTCTAAAAATTAACATGCAGAAAACCAAGGTAATGTTCAACAGCCTAGCAAGGGAACAACAGTTCACAATTGGCAGCGAGAGCCTAGAAATTGTGCCGGAATACGTCTACTTAGGGCAGGTGGTGACAGCTGATCCGGATCATGAGAGGGAGATAACTAGAAGGATAAGAATGGGGTGGAGCGCATATGGCAAATTCTCGCAGATCATGAGTGGCAGTTTACCAATTTCCCTCAAGAGGAAAGTGTACAACAGCATAATCTTACCGGTACTCACCTACGGGGCAGAAACGTGGAGGCTAACGAAAAGAGTTCAGCTTAAGTTAAGGACAACGCAGCGAGCCATGGAAAGAAAAATAATAGGTGTAACGTTAAGAGATCGGAAGCGGGCAGAGTGGGTGAGGGAACAAACACGGGTTAATGACATCCTAGTCGAAATCAAGAGAAAGAAATGGGCTTGGGCAGGGCATGTAATGCGAAGGCAAGATAACCGCTGGTCGTTAAGGGTAACGGAGTGGGTTCCAAGAGAAAGTAAGCGTAGCAGGGGGCGGCAGAAGGCTAGATGGGCGGAGGAGATTAAGAAGTTTGCAGGCAAAGGGTGGATGCAGCTGGCAAAGTTTAGGGTTAATTGGAGAGACATGGGAGAGGCCTTTGCCCTGCAGTGGGTGTAGTAAGGCTGATGATGATGATGATGATGATGAGGATGTGTTAAGCCTGTGAAGATAGATACAGAAACACATTGCGATTACATCTGAATATCCTCCGGCGTTGCAACGTGTGCAGACACCACGTGAGAGCTCTCTCTTTATATATATTTTAAATTTTTCCCTAGTATTTTCCTAGTGTCAACAAAGGCGGGAAAATACGAAATGTTCACCACTCGTAGTCAATAAAAGTACTTGCAACTGCACAAACTACAAATGAAAATAATTAAATAGAATTAGAATAAAGTTCAAATAAAATTGCGTTATTACAGCAATGCTTTCGCATTAGTGGCACGTTCCTTTGCCATGATAAAATTCAGACCAGTAGACATGAGATGGTCGGACAGCATACTTCAATCGAATTTTTCCTCAGATATCACCGAGCGGAATGCCCCAAAGGCGTTCAGCTGCCATATTCAAGCGGTAATCTGTGCAGCCTTTCTAAAGGATTCGCCAGAGAAAGTATACTCTCAATGCACGCAGGCACAGGTGGCAGCACTAAAATCCACTTCTCGTCGCTCAATGTCGCCTCGCCTTGTCGTGATAATCGCGTTCCTTTATATGGGCTGTTGCATGTTGTATCATGAAGCGAGAGCGAACGTTGTGGATAAACATCGAGCCAGCCCATCATCGAAAAATCCTCATTATCTTCGGGAAAACTGAGTTCCTTCCGAAACAAAACAAACCTCCCTTCTAATGATCGCTAATTGTTGTCATTTTCTATTCATCTCCAGCTGGGCCAAATCCCTGCCAAGCGCATAAAATTAGCCCACGTGCAGTGCAGCTTTTCACACTTTTCACTGCATTTCACACTTTTCACAGCATTTCACACTTTTCACAGCTTTTCACACTTCACCACAGAGTGAGATTCATAAGTTCTGCGCAACGTTGAGCGTCGAGCCATTTCGACGAGCAGTAGTGCTCACTTTTCAAGAAACACAAGTTACACGAGCCGTTCTCGAGGAGTATACATTCGATCGGTTTGAAGGAAAAGCCACTTCAGCAGAGTGAAGATGCAATCGGCCCCATTCACGAGCCACGGCCAAAATGGAGCCGCCTTCCATAAGACGCCTCGTCTGGCAATCCAACTCTGGGCCTCTGAAATCTATACGAATAAAAAAGGAAATGCAGCGCTGGCGTTCAGAGTTAGGCGCAGACCTTTCACATATGTGCGCTTTCGAGCTGAACGTCTTCGAGTTCCGCGTCCAAATGACGTCTCATATTCGCCTTGCCTCTCCATGGCGCCGCCATTTACTCTCGAATTTTTTTTTTTCTAGAGGGCATACAATAACGCCTAGCCGAGAGAACGACGACGCCTTCACGCTCGGCTGGACCTGCCTTGAAAAAAATTAAAAAAAATGAAAATAAAACCCCCCTTTTTCTTGCGTTCTGAGTCGAAGTTTCCGTTTCGGAAGGCCGGTTTCAACCGCCGAGAGATCGTTGTCTCCAACGGTCACGAATAGGCCGTTACTCGAATATCAAGAACAGGATGAAGAAAGAAAAAATGAACTAACTCGAGGACAAGAAGCTTCCTCCGGAATCCTCGAATCTCAAGATTCGTTTCAGTGTGGAGCGTGAAGCGAGACTTTATATAAAATTTTGGCGCCAAGGCAAAACGCGTGTGTGGCGTGTGACAAACGAAAGCAGACGAAGCCGAGGCTTGAAAGAGGGGACACTCGAAGCAACGCAGAGCGCACATACATCTCGAAAACCAAAATAAGTGGAAAAAAGCAAAAAAAATGGGAAAAGTGCGAGGCAGGCCGTGCGGAAAGAAAAGTTTTCGTGAAGGCGTTGAGAGGCGACACCGCCAAGGAAGCGCAAATGGCCGCGCGCCATCGATTCGGCGAGGCGCGAGACGAGGGATGGGATAAAGTTGGAGGCTAGAGGAAGTCTGGTGTTTCGCATCGAATGTCGCGCATCACATGAGCACAGGAAGAGAGCGGAAGAAGAAAGTGGCGAAACCGCGGGCTGCTGCTGACATTGGCAAGAGCGTCGCAGCGGCTGCATCTCGGGCAACGAAAGCGAGCTCGCAATAAGGCACTTTTCTGGGTTCCATTTTTGAGGCTTTGAGGTGTCGTTCATTGCGCAAGAAGTGTGGATGCCTGTGCTTTTGGATAGCACCATATTGTTATCGACTGTTTCTCGTCGAACTAATAATAATAATTGGCTTTTGGGGGAAAGGAAATGGCGCAGTATCTGTCTCATATATCGGCGGACACTTGAACCGCGTCGTAAGGGAAGGGGTAAAGGAGGGAGTGAAAGAAGAAAGGAAGAGAGAGGTGCCGCAGTGGAGGGCTCCGGAATAATTTTGACCAACTGAGGATCTTTAACGTGCACTGGCATCGCCCACAGCACACGGGCGCCTTAGCGTTTTGCTTCCATAAAAAACACAGCCGCCGTGGTCGGGTTCGAACCCGGGAACTCCGGATCAGTAGCCGAGCGCCCTGGCCACTGAGCCACCGCGGCGGGTAAAATTCCGCATTTTCACTTAAGTAGGGCCGAGACCAGGGGCAGGGTTACTCTTGAAGGTTTACTTGAGAGGGGGCGGAGGGGGGAACGTTTCCATTTAAGCCATATTTCTTGAGGCTTCTTCGTCGAAAAAAATGGGGTTTCGCATGGTTTTATTGTGGTTTTATAATGTAAAATGGTTCCCCTTGGAAGGGAAAGATGAGAGGCTACACCCGCCTCCCTTAAAAGCGCCCCTGGTGGGACAGGAGTTATCTTTACAAGGCATTGAAACAGATTGGAAGACAGGATCATAATAATTGGTTTTTTTGGGGGGAAGGAAATGGCGCAGTATCTGTCTCATATATTGTTGAACACCTGAAACGCGCCGTAAGGGAAGGAATAAAGGAGGGAGTGAAAGAAGAAAGGAAGGAAGAGTTGCCGTAGTGGAGGGCTCCGGAATAATTTTGACCACCTGGAGATCTTTAACATGCACTGACATCGCACAGCACACGGGCGCCTTAGCGTTTTTCCTCCATAAAAACGCAGCCGCTGCGGTCGGGTTCGAACCCGGGAACTCCGGATCAGTAGCCGAGCGCCCTAACCACTGTGCCACCGCGGCGGGTAAAGACAGGATCGCAAAAATATAAATAAATGTTTCAAAAAAGTACAAAAAGTTAACGTACTCAATCAAATTACACTTTTAGCAGTGAAATGAATATGTACCCTTCGAAAGGTATCACTAGTAATTTTCCTCCTGCTGTTGACGAGAACAACGGTGACTACACTTGGGCGGCTCATCGTATCCTTAAGGTGTTCCTTCATTTTTTTAAGCAGCCGGGAGTCCGTTGGCACGAGTTAAGGGATGGAGGGTGACGGAGGAGAAACAGTAGCTCTGATTCTTACACGATGGAAAGCAGAGACAGTAGTGGACAGAATGGGCAGGAACAGCATCCCTAGCGGTTGCTGTTGCACGCTCCTAACTGGGTTCGAACCCCGAACCAGGACAAATTTTCGTTTGACTACTAAGTTTCCTGTGTTCAAAAAAATAAAGGATAGCTTTTTGTTGTAGCCGTATGGCTGAGCTTGTGTGTATATGCCAATGAGTAATTAGTCCGTTGTTACAAATTCTACTCCCCCTTGAGGGATTGCCCTAAACATTTGACCAGTGGATCCCGAACTTCCTTCGGGACATCACATATTTCAATTGCAGTGTTCCATAAGAAGTTATAGTCCAGAAGGCTGCATTTATCGAACACACCTTAAGCTTTGACACATGGGCAGCTACAAATTCTGCTGACCTATATTTCCTGATTCACACCACACGCGAGCCTCAGGGCAGGTCAGATGTGAGGGTACATTCAAGGTTGTGAACATCGTTTCACAAATGATTCTCTCCCCGTCCAAGGACAACACTACGATGCTTCAAGGCGTGACACGGCGACAAACTCAGGCGATGACCGAAGATTCGGTTTTCCAAACCCGCTGGGAAGCCTTCGTGAGATCACGACCACAAGCAAGGACATGGTCTATAAACACGGATTGGGGGGAGGGGGTGGGTTGGCGGGCGCCCTTGCTCCGCGGGCCCAAAATAATGGTGATCGATGGACGCATCGCACCGCCCGTTTTGCTTTCTCGTGCCAAGGCACTGGCTTCCGCACGACTCAATCATTCTTACCACAGCAACAACTATAGATGCTCGCAGCCTTGCAGCAACAATGGATAAACGATTCCTTATTGCCCATTGCGCGCAAAAGCACGGTATTCCAGTGAGAGGTTGCGCAGCTATATTCCAGCGAAATCCCCAGCTGATTGCATACTTGTTCAAGGGACAACACACTCATCCCACGCTTACCAGTTATAGAGCGCAATCACATGGAGCATCAGCTGGCCACTTCACTTACTGTAGTATTTTGCGAACACAAAGTAACTTTTGAGCGACGACCCTTTCAGGCTTAGTATTCAGCACAGCCATTTCGCTCATACGCATGACGTCTTCCAAGCCCAGCTTTCTGGCACACTAGAGGCGCTGGCACATCGAGGCACCCTAGCTATGGATGGACAGATGGATGGAAAGTAGGAGCATCCCCTTTGAAACGAGGTGATGGCAGTTGCCACCATGCTCAGTGTTTTCCTTTATTTTTGCTTAACTTTCTTGTAAGTTATTACAATTTGCCCTTGTGTTTAAAATACGTCTTCCTACACTTTTAACCTTATGTCACCTCTCTGCTTTTGAGCCACCAATCTTCCATTCGCTTTTTGCTAATTTCCACCGCAGATTTATTTACATGGCTATTGTGATCTCTAAACCCTAGGGCCTCAGGAAGAATGACTGTGCCTTCATGACTGTAGTGGAGGGCTCCGGAATAATTTCGACCACCTGGGGATCTTTAACGTGCACTGACATCGCACAGCACACGGGCGCCTTAGCGTTTTAATAGTATGTCCTGGTTTTCCGGGCACGTAGCAGCGGCTTGTCCCCACATCCATAATAATAACATTACTGGCAACAGCATTTCACCATCAAACAGTGCGTAGGAGCTGCAGCAGCAGTACTAGAAAGAGTAAGGCTACAGTGGCGTCGTCACGGGAAGAGCACTTTCAATTTAGAGGGTGCTGCTGCAGCGTAATTGACTGCTTTCAATTGTTTTCATTTTTGTTGGTGTTGCTGGACTGAAATTCCCAAAGAAGTAGTTGGTGTGTCGTAATTGCAAACCTTATTGCCCAGTCGTTGTCCCATTCCACCTACAGCCAACCAAGCCACTGCTTTTGTAAACAGGAAGTAGCGGTTGTAGTGAAGCGTGTGAGTGCGTGAAAACGAATGAATTAGTGGGTGGGCAGTTGAGCGAATTGATGGGTTGATCTGTGGGCTAGAGAGTGAGTGAGCCGAGTGAATGTGTAAGTGAATTCTAGTGAAGGAATGAGTGAAAGAGCAGGTGGGCAGGCGAATGAACGGGCAAGTGACCCCGTAGTCATCGGTGGCGATCGGAAGAAACAGACTGTTTTCTGCAGTCTATTGAAGAACCCGCAACAGCACCTCACTAACTGCTCCAAGCGCTTATGAGTCAACTCAAGCGTTATTCTTTATCTAACCACACACCGCCTGGTCTCCAGTGGCATATATTTGCACATTTCATGCTTAATTATAATCTCTATGCTGCGATCGACCAGATATCATCTACTGTTATTTGATTTCGGGTAAACTGCTAGCTAGAGACAGCACGCTGAAAAAGTTCTGCATTTATTAAATACATCAACGTCTCGGCACTTTACCTACGCATTTCCTGCCTTTTTTCCTTCCATCACACCGCTGGTGCCGGCACAAAAGCCACCGCTGAACATCACAGGCAAGAGAACCGACTACAGGCGACGAAATAATAGTGCGAGACCCTGGCGCGTCTTCTTTCGTCACAAAGCCGTGCCAGACAGCGCACCCGTCACGAAGCGCAAACAATGCAGCAAAAGGAGATCATCAACAGACCCAGCGAGCAGGGGGAGGACTAAGAAGCCGGGAGGCATCGTCGCCTTAGCCTACAGTTTTCTGCCCGAGAAATTTCGTGCAGCGTTGTGCGAGCTGAATACGCAGTTAGCCCAGCTTCACAAAACAGGAGGAACGATTGAAGACGGCGTTCTACTTGTGGCCGTCACTACCTTAGTCCTAACAATCTTATAGTTTCCAAATTCTCACGTTTAGGAGTTCTCAATGCACCGATGACGTCACCTCGTTTTCGGTTCAATCAACGATTCGTGCAGGATGGCAGCAGGGCGAGCGTCTTCGGACGCCCAGAGTTCTTTGTGCAGTACGGAAATAGTGAGACAAAGTCTATATCGACCGCAAAATGAAAGGGAGAGGGAAAGAGAGCAGAAGCTGAGGGAGACAAGAAAGTGATCCAACGACTTGGGTGCAAGCGCGAGCAAGCTATCCCCATTTGGCGCCCTCGCCTGAAGAAGCCAACGACCAGGCGGCGAAGACCGTCCCCGGAGTCATCGTCGATCAAAGCGAAACAAATATGGCGTCATGCACGCTTCATTACGCCTTCTGCCGGACGTGGTGGTGCGCCGGCATCGCCGCCGACGCGCCCGCCTCCTAGAGGCGGAAACCGGAAGGAACGCTGTTCTAGGCGATTAGGCACCCGGCTCTCGGAGCGCCCGGGTCTCCCTTGAGGCCTCCCTTTTTTTTTCCGTTTCCCCTTCTTATGTCTACAAATGATGGAATGAGAAGAAGGCAGGGAAAAAGGGGAAAAAATCTTTTGAGGTTCCCGAAAACCCCGCAGCCCTCCACGCAGGCTATCGGTGAAGTGTCTGCAATAATACACGTGCTACTATCACGTGGTCTTAATGTTGCTTGCTCTTTCCCAACTTTTTTTTTTCTTTATCATTTCAGAGGGCGCCAAATCTGCAGAAGCTCATTCTTGCGCCGTGCGCTGAATGCAGTAAGTAATTTTGCTAAGTATATATTGAGAACCGATGTCGGGTATCTTAATGAGTACAGTTGATTGGAAAATCTCTTTCCAGACGACATCCATTTATTTGTTAGTTTGCCAGCCAGGGCCACATTATTCAGCAGCCCATTTGTTATAAGTTAGGACGTATAAGGGATGGTGCTCACGCTTTATTTTTTGAAAATTGAGCGGACGTTTTTCAGCGTTTATTTCAGAAAGTGGCTTTCACTTTTGTTTTTACGGGGCATATAGTATCCTATGGATGAATAACCGGTTTTTCTTACGCCGATAAATATGGCATTCCTATGCGTTTAAGAGTCACTCATAGTTTATCCTGGCTATTTTACCAACCCGAGCATTCCATTTACCAGGAACTAAAACATAAATGACCGTTAATTACTGGTAAAGCAATCAGCCTATAGATGTACCTGTAAAAGAATATGCTATCGCCAATAAACAAAAAAACTAACATGTTCAATGACGGAACTGTTAAATAAAAATGCAACGTTGATTTCTAAAGCGTTCATTACTATTTTACCGTTGGGTATTTGCGCAAGGTTGAGCGACAGGGCGAGGCAACACGTGAGCGGCGTGTTGACGACGGCACCGATGGAACTGTCACTGAACTGTCGCGGTAGCTAGACAACGCCACTTTTTCAGGACGTTTATGCATGGTTTAAAGTGTCCTCACACGTAGTGGAGAAACGTGCTTAACCAAGTAGCTGCTCTAGGCTAGTGATGGCATTAAACCGTGCTAGTCTGAGTAGGTAGAAAACGTTATGTTCGACGAGTTATGTGCACTGGAGAAGTTACTTTGCCGGCAAGCTTCTCCAGAGCGAATGTGTTTTTGGCGCGATGTAGCCAAAATTTAACGGGCCACAGCGCCGAGGGTACGGGCGTTTTCAAAACTGTAAACACTGATAGGATAATACTTACGATGGGCTCAATAATTAAAAAACTTTGACAGTAACAGTTAAAAAGTTAACTACTCAATATTAGTTAACCAGAGGGCTTGTTAAATAAGCACGTCTTAGTTGCATTCTGATGTACTACACCCCGACAATGCTATGCCAAAAAAAAGCGCTCTACTAACTCGAAAAGCTCATTTTTAAAAATTGTGTAAAGTATGTGGTGAAGCACCCTCTATATAGCATCGAATATCTTCTTTTGCATACTTTATGCATAGCGAGTCACAGAAAGACGAAAAATGTTCGCGAATTAAAAGCATTTCACTGGAGGTTCTTGACGTACCACACTCAATGCTGGAAGTTTCAATATGACTAGTTCCATGATTCCATACGTTTCAATAATAGATTTTGATGGAGTCAGTATGGAGCATATGGAGTACGTATGGACTATATAGAAGAACGTATGGAAACTTACGGACTCCATATGTCGCCTTGTACACAGTATGGAAATCGTATGAAAAATATGTGGAATGCTTATGGACTTCATACAAACAAGATATGGATTCCCAAATATTTTTTATATATTATGGACTCCATATTTCCTTAATCTCATACGAGTTGTTGTCATGGAACGTTTCTGCTCTTCCAGGCTTTTCTATGTATCGAGCGCATCGCGAGAGACAAGCGTATGCAGCTGCTATGAAAACGCGTGTCTGCTTCTAGTTATAATTTGCAGCCTGTGTGTGGAGACCGAGAGAAACTCCAAAACCGGGCGCAAACGCGCAGAAGCACGCGAGCAATTATTTCCTCCGTTCTCCTTCGCCTCACGCAGACGCGCGCCCACCTGCAGGCGGTAGAAGCGGCAGCAGCGGCGGCAACACAAGCGCGCGTCTTCGCCTCCGACGAGGCCTCCTCCATCTCTGCGGGGAACGATTTAAGGCACTACACGCATCCTGCATGATCCGCGAAGCAGTCCCGTATTCACCTGAGCGAGCTGCCGCGTTCTTCGCGGAAAGACGCTCAGGAGGCTGGAACCGAAACTGCCTCGCGGTTTGATGGCGACGACTGCTGAGAAGACGCACCCCGCTCTGAACTACGAGCCTGCTAGTCAGTGCGGGGAAATGTGTGCAGTGCTTCTGAAGCTGTGCAGAAGAACTGCGGATGGATTTTTTGCACGGCGTCTTGGTGTTGAACACGAGGTAGTGGGTTCGGTTCCGGTGCCACCACCACCGTATTCTGACGTAGGCGAAATGCTAAAGCGACCCTGGGCATTGGTTTTGCTTGGTTCCCGTTGTAGAGCTTAATTTGAAAATTTACTCAAACAACAGGTGAAGGGAGGTGTCGCGTTTGAAGCTCGATGCCTTGCTTAAGGAACAAAACAGAAAAAGTCAACTGCAGACAAGTAATAATTCTTCACCGCTTAGAGATAAGAGTCGCTAGTACGCTCTAATCTGCGTGTGTCTTATTGCGTTCTGTTAGCTTGTCGTCTGTCCCCTGTATGTAATGTTGCGTAAGGTCTTCAAACTGCAAATTCCTAGTGGGTCTAAATTAGTCCTGTGACGTCGGTTGCGGCAAGTCTTGAACGTACCGGCCATATGTGCAGCCTCTGTGAAAGCTAAATTGCCCAAGGGATTCGCTTTCAAACTGTGTAGTGGGGCTCTGCACCCTGTGCCATTCCCAAACTTTCCGATAGCCGAGGAGGAAGTTTATTTCAACTTCGAGAGATGTGGAACGCTCGCGATTCATAAATAGGCACAATAAATGGTCGACAACCAAACCTCTAGGACTCCGTAGTTGTGACAAAGGTTTTACGTCATAACGGCCGGCCAGTGAACACTTTCAAACAGTGCTCTAGAACAGCGGGACAGCAGGTAGATAAACCACGCGGGTGATGACTGTCCAACTGGTGGCTCATTTCCATAACCATGGAACGAAAGCTTGAGGGGTTCCCGGGTTCGAACCCGACCGCGGCGGCTGCGTTTTTATGGAGGAAAAACGCTAAGGCGCCCGTGTGCTGTGCGATGTCAGTGCACGTTAAAGATCCCCAGGTGGTCGAAATTATTCCGGAGCCCTCCACTACGGCACCTCTTTCTTCCTTTCTTCTTTCACTCCCTCCTTTATCCCTTCCCATACGGCGCGGTTCAGGTGTCCAACGATATATGAGACAGATACTGCGCCATTTCCTTTCCCCCAAAACCAATTATCATTATTAAGCTTGAGGGGGCGTCAGACAATTTCTTACACGCTTTCCAAGCCTATATTACGCGCATCAAGAACTGAGCCACTTGTTCGTAAGAGAGCCCTTCTTTCTGTCTGTCTGCATGACGTCCCGTATAGAGCAGCGCCATTTGATAATCTCTGTCCACGAACAACCCACGTTCATGAGCTAATGCCCGTGATTGGTTTCAGCCACATGCGTCGGCCAGTCAACATTAGCATAATCAGAACAACACATGATCCAGACATGATCACGAGACCGCCAGGAAATAACAGCCAGCTCTTGGTCGTGAACGGCTTCGTAGACATTCGAAGCCCGGGCACGCCTGGTGCCATCAGTACCTTTTCTTACTACTGCATGGTTTTAGAGGCGGAAGGCGTAGAGTACAACGCATTCGCTCCGCTCGTACTACGTACGAGGCAGATTTACGCCGTCCATAAACACCCGTGTGCGAGAGAAGCGGGGAAAGACGTGTAGAAGAGTGCACACAATTCAAGCTCGAACGTGAGAAGAACGCCCGGAGCGCGCGCCCGCGCGCGCGTCTTCATAACGAATTGGCGGTGCGAGTCTCCGGTCGGGGTTTGGCCATAACCGCCAACAGCACCGCATCGCAGACGGGTTGCAGTTGTCTAGAGTAGGGGGGGGGGGGGGGGGGGAACAGGAATCGCAGCGGCCGTAGATAACGTGCGTACGTACGTACGTCCGTATACGTATTTCACCGAAGCACGTCGTTATATAAAGCGATGCTGTGCGGGAATGCTAACGCGTTTTCTCGCTTCTTTTATGTATTTTTGTTATTTGTTTTCGGCCGTGCCGCTGTGCGCTGTTTATTCGAAGGAGAACGTGCCTGAAAGAGAGTTCGGACTGCCATCGCTTCGTGGTTCCTCGAAAATTCGGCGGACTTGCAAAGTTCACCCTTTCTCGAGAAAGTATAAGGGATGTGTATACCTACGTGAACGAATGTATGTGCGCAAACACCGCACACGCGGTAAAGAAGGAAGTGGGCACAACCGTTCACCATCTCCTAGAACCGGTAGGTGATAATCGAGGGGACGCCCGATGTAATATAACACGGAAAGCACGGAAGAAGACCAGGCATAAATCCTTGACTTGCGGGCATTACGTTATCGCCATGGGCAAAACTGACGACAGGCTCATCATGTCCGCCGCTTGTGAAAACAATAATCTGGATTAGCTCAGCTAACCCAGGATATACAAAGCGAACGTGAGATTGGGGTCTCCACTGACCAACGGAGCCGGTTGTGCGCCTTTCCTTTCGTGAAAATGAACGGTCTTTGCAAAGTTGTCAACGTAAATGAACTCTATGAACGCCGTCGGCTCACTTGTTTTATTTGGCTTTTGAGGAAAGTAAATGGCACAGTAACCGTCTCACATATCTCGGGGGACACCCGAACCGCGCCGTAAAGGAAGGGATAAAGGAGGGAGGGAAAGAAGAAAGGGAAAAATGAAAATTGAAAGTTGGATTTTGAGGAAAGGCGCGGCGCTGCGCAGTGGCGGTACACCTGTGGCTCGGTGCTAATAGTGGCGCATGCGCAGTTGTGACTAGGGAGCGAGAGAGAGAGAGTCGGCGGCGGCCACCTGCGCCTTGCGTGAAGTCACTCGTGCTCCGACATACGCCGGCTCGCGCGAAGCGCGGTGTCGACTAGCGTATGTGAAGCTTTTCGCTTCAAAAGGACTCCGCCGTGTGTTTCGAAATGCTATCGTCATCGCTGTACGTGGTCAGAGATATAGCAATTTCGTTCCTGGTAGACTCGTTCTGTAGCGTGGCTTTTTGGGCTTGTTGGTACATAGTTCCAATACACTGTAGCGCAGCAAAAGACGAGGACACAAGAGACGAGAGACGAACACCACGAGCGCTAACTTCCAACAAATTTTATTCTCCTGAAGCATCACATTTATACACCAGAAAACAGTAATCACACGTGCGAACAGTATCGATTTCTTAGAAAAACGAGCTCTTTATCTGAGAGGAGTATGGAAGGTTTGCTTACACACGAGCATCCTGACCTATTTATCTTTTCGGCTTCAATGATTTCGCGCGTTAGCCTTTCTCTACTTATTCCTATTACAAGACTTTTATCAAAAAAAGGCTTACAGGGTTTTGACTTGCATGCGAGACTGTGGTCAACCAGCGATCCGCCTTGCTTGTTTCTGACGTTGTGAGCGTGTTCACTCTTCACTCTTTCCAGCTGGGCGAATGGTGTGAAGTCGTCTCCTAGATTGGTTCAGGCTTGAAGGACACATGCGAATATGTGCTGGATAATCTTGCATGCACAATTTTCTCGATTACCGCGCCTCTAGCGGCCACTTGCGTTAAGGCTGTGACGCGTGTAGATGTTGTGAGCTTGATATCAAAGGGAATACGCAAAGGTATACAGGGATCCCCAGAGACAGCAAGAGAGGAGACACAGCGATGAGATTATGAAGTTTGCTGCGAGTTGGCGAGGGCAGCCTGTCACAGCTGAGCGGCCACATTGGAAGTAATTGGGAAAAGCCTTTGATTATGCAGTTGTCTTTATCTAGCTGATAATGACGATAAGTGTTTTAGACGGTAAAAAAAACTGGAAGGAACACCTAGGCTCCGCCTTAAGGGTATAATGCGATAATGTAATGATTAATTCCCATACAATAAGAATTATTCAGAGGCCTCTGGGACACCTCATACCACTCCTGGAGCAATAGTGCCTCATAAACCAATAGTGGCGATGCGCCACTGCCCTGCGATGGCAGGTGCTGCCACTGGTGTGTCTTGTGAAACACCAGGTTTCTCTTCTCAAGCAGCCTCTGGTGGCCAACCATTGAGTCAACTGCCAGGTGCCACGGTTGGGAGTTTGCTCATAATCAGGTGGGCAGGTTGTGATGACGTCACAAGGTTACGCGACTTATATGGTCGACCTGCCTCTTAGGTTGCTCGTGCGGGGATCGTTCGTGGATTTCACTCACGCCCGGCGATGCCGACACCGAAGCCGGTTTTTCTGCGACACGAGGCTGTTAACGCGATAGCTTTAAGAAAAGGCTAAAAAAATAAAAGGGGGATGTAAAGTTGTCAGTCGGAAGCCGAGTTTTATAGACTTCTGTGCAGGCGGATACAGACATCTGCAGAAGAGCTTGTCAGCCTTCAGGCGAAACCCAGGATTCGATCCTCCAGTTTCCACGCTATTAAAATAAGGCAAATGTAGTTATTAGCTCATGTCCATTATTCTCGGACAAAAATTTTGAATATTGGAAAATTGTAAGGTACTGTTGTAGAATTTTTGAAGGTCACGGTCCATTTCTCCGACGTGTAGCGAAATATATTACTTTTCCACTTGTTCAATCGCTCGCATGAAGCAGTCGAGACTGCCATCGAAAAACAATGAGGAACGCTTTTGAGGAAAGCAAAAACATTAATAACAAAAAAATGCAAACCTGTGGACGCGAGATCCAGGTATACATTGATTGTTACAGCTAAATCTTACAACATCTGAAAAAAAAAGCGTTCATAAAGTCTTTCGCGATCAAAGATGCCTTTGTCCAGAATTTTTGAATAAGTAGTGTTAAAGGTTTAAGTAGTGTCTTGTGATAACAAACGCGCAGGCTAAAACTTGAATAGAACAAGCTGTCATACTACATGATTGGCTTCACATTACTTTTGTGCCAGCACTAAGCACTTCAATGGCGAAGATCATGACGGCCTGGCGTCCCCTCCATTTCGGCGTCCCTTCCCTCCTGGCGTCCCTTCCAGCCCCCCCCCCCCCCTTCCCCCTCGCCGGGGCGGTGCCTCTCCGAACCTGGGAGGACTCGGAGACCTCACTGAGTCAGCGGACCTGGCCAGTCAGAAGACCGCTGTCAGCCGGGCCGCATACTGCATGGACCAACACCACATGAACGTTTACGTCATAGTGGAGTCGTGCGGGGACCCAGGGGGCCTGCGTGCCTTGTATTCTCTTGCTAAACAAAATTTTTACCACCACCAAAGCCATACGAGAGCGCTGAACTTAAATTTTATTTCTGAAAAATACATATCCCCTGTCTTGGTTCTCGTGTAGTTCGCGCTGCCACAACTGTGAGCCGGAACCTCCGACGCTGTCAGACTCGCATGACGACCAAATAAAAGCCGGCGAATAAAAAAAAGTTCAGCACTATAAAACTCGCGCATCACTGGGACAGGAAGGAAGGGTGTTAATGCCTCTCCACCTGCCAAGCTTCAATGTACATGCTTCAGGCAATTTGGAGCCTGAACCGGAGACCTTAGGGGTCTAAGAGCAGACAAAAAAACAACAACTGGCAACTAGGCAGGTTGGTGGTGGTTATAATTCAGAGCGCAAAAAAACAACAACAAAACGACGCACAAAGGAAATATAGAACGAGTCCTAACGTTTTACTCAAGCAGGCGACGAATCAATGTTACGCAGGAGACGTCGGTCTGGTCATTCTCACCACATTTTCTCTAATAACGCAACCTCACCCTCCTTCATGGTGATAGACAGTCTGCTAATGCACGTGTCAGCTGCATTACAACGATAAAAGGAAGATACTATAGCTCTCTAACAGTTTGATTATTGTGTTCGATGGCAACTTCGCGGTCACCGAGTATATGTATATCGGCCTGCAGTCATGTATTCGGCATTGCGTACTAAAATTCATCCACGGCGCTACGTGTACAAGTGCGTGATTGTCTGTGCTCTCTGAGGCACTCATCGAAAGAGCGCCCCGATTGCCCATTTTAAGAGCCGTCGCAGGAGAGGAGAATTTAACAGACTATTCATTTCTGCCAAACACAAAAGGGCTGTTATGTTGAATCGTGCAAGCTCGCACATGCTACCCGTTATTCGTGTTGCATGTTTACATATTCCTCGCATGTTGGAGTAAACTCTGCGCTTGAAAGGCAGCGCCTCTTTTCGTCTTTTTTTATTGTGCTATGCGTTAAAAGAGTAGCCACTTACCGAGAGAGCCAAAATCAAAACAAATGCACCGATGGCGCAAAAAATGAATAGTTGCCAACTGTATGAAACGTAACTTGCGTGGCCAAGCTCTGTTTTCCATGAAGCTTGTCAATACGAGACTTGCTGCGCTTAAACTGCGCGTGGCTACTTTCGCGCGAAAACTAATTCTACTCACGGCATCACCCTGCACGACATTTTCCCAGGGCAATCACTAGAGTATTCGTGTCAGCTTCCAGAAAAGATCACATCCTGCGACTAAAAACTACCCCCCATAGGGCACCTCGGACAGAGTGGCCTGCAGCATAGACAAACAACAAGAATTAAAAAAAAAAGGCAATCGCACAACGTCCTCGGCCACTGCCAACTTAGAACACGACGTTTACAACGTCTCAAGTGACAGCGATGGGAAATCGTGTCTCCTTCCGAGCGACTCGGTGATGCACAGCCCACCAGAGATTCTCAGGAACCGCCGCGACGCGCCCGACATGACGTTGCATGAGAAGCCATAGGAGCGCCTGACATTATCGGAGCCAATAAAAGTCGATGCCCCAATTTGTCGCCGGCCCCCGAGAAAGTACACCTGTCTATCTGTGACCACCGTCGGTGCGATAAGGGAGGCCGCGCGCTGTGTGTTTGTACATGACACACATGCGCGACGTGTACCGGCTTCGCGAGCGCCTCAAAAGCGCGCGCTCTGAAACGCTCGCGACACGGGCGCTCAGCCGCCAAGTGGCTGAAGATTTACGGCCGGCATAGGTACGGTGACTTTCGCTCTTGCATCGAGGGGGGGGGGGGGGGGGCAATAGGAACGCGTGGCACACAGGAGTACATACACACCGGGAGCGGTATGTATATATACATACAAACACTCGTTCTCGTAGAAAGAATCCCCATCGATACAAACAAATCAGTGTGAAGGACAGCGTCTTCAAATGTGTACAGATCGCGGAGGAAAAGCGAAGTTGGAGCTATAACACGTCGTGTTGCATGCTTCTAGGAGTACTACTACACGACCTGGCACCATGACGGCAGCAGAGTAATAACATAAAAACTATGCCACGACGTTTAGAATCCTGAGCGGTTTCCGATTCGAACGGCTGCGAAGCGCGATAAAGGACGCGTGTTTCTGCCGGTATTCCGAATAGATGTGTGTAGATAAAACTTCAGGAGCTTCTGCGTCAGAAGGCATAGCTTTCTCCAATGACTCAGACGGACAAGTAATCGCAATTTTCGTTTCAGGTTTCTTATTTGCATTACAGTCGTTTCATCATTTATCTTCTATATGTCTACTATTCTTTCCATTCATTCTTTTCTTTTATTTCTCGCTTTAACCATTCTTTTTGAAACCTTTCTTTCTAGCCAAGTTACGCAAGGTTAGTGCATTGTAGTTGTTGTTTACCTCATAAAATGGCACATACCCACAAGGGAGACTGGCCATAACTAGGCGGCGACTACCTGTCTTACAAATTGCACGCAGCAAGCATGGGATTCTCTAAACTCAGTGTCCAGGACAGAGGCAGCTGATGGTGGTAAGGGGGCCTAACAAGCTTAAATTTATGTGAGGGAGTGAGTAAAAGAATAAGAACGTATCAGGGTTTCTTCAACTACTTCTTTGCTTGTTTCCAAAATCGAAATTTCTTTCTGTTGCCAACTGCACCCAATGTTTTTTGTAGACTTATGCTGTCTGCGCCGTCGTACACATGCTAGGTATCATCGTCGATTTTTTTTTAAGCCCACCGTGTGAGCAGTGCCGACAAAATGCTTTGCCGCAACGGCAGTCAGTCCCAAGTATAGAAATAATGTCCCTAATCTTCACTGCACTCGCGAGGGAATCTCTGAATACCCATATATGTCATTATTGTCAGTAGTGTTCATCGAACTCACTAGGAAATCTGCCATGCCATAAGGTCAAGAAATCGATCAGTATGAGGACAAAGATGGCGGCAATAAAATGCTTAAAATGATGCACAGCAAAGAAAAAAAGATTATCTTACGCCACGAGAAAATTTCGCCTAAAAATACACATTTTTTCCTGAAATATAATTTCGTCTTTTTTTCCCAACAACTGTCTTGAACGGGGGCCGCACATATTAACCACCACAGATGAGCAACTCTGACAGCGATAAGTTGCGCGCGGAGGCAACAAAGTCACGCTGTGCAAACAAAGAGAGAGAGAGCATCAGGAAGACAAAGTCTGTCGTTTTCAAAAGCGCTTGAACAAGCTCTTTATGGCAGACGTAAAGCTCGTCCCACCGCTGCCACCGCCTCCACGGTCCCTTGCCCACCGCCTCATCGGACACGATCTCCAAGCGGTGCAAAACGCCAACATCTGTCGCTCGGCAGCCCTTGAAAAACGAGAGCGGCGTCTCGGCAGCTGATAAGAAGACTGCGGGCAACTCCGGCGTCGGTCGGGCCTCCTTGGCCGCTGCTGCTGACGCTGTAGCCTCCGGCCATTGCATGCAACTGGTGAGGGGCGTTCTACCTGCCTTGAAGTGTCCGGGATGGCCTTCCTTTCTGATATTAAATGGAATGAGTTGCTGAGTCGAATAATCCATTCCTCGAGACAGCTT
The DNA here is from genome assembly GCF_052857255.1 of Amblyomma americanum. NCBI lineage: Eukaryota > Metazoa > Arthropoda > Arachnida > Ixodida > Ixodidae > Amblyomma > Amblyomma americanum. The sequence goes on along the minus strand of NC_135501.1, from coordinate 168,311,277 downwards.
TTCTTCATGTGTGCATTCTAATACTGCCCGGTACCCTGTAATCATGCCGGATACAAATAGAAAAATTGTGACTGGCTTTCCATCAGGCTAGCGCGAATGTATCGGCTCCTCTCATTGCATAATAATAATAATTGTTTTTTTTTTTGGAAAGGAAATGGCGCAGTATGTCTCATATCGTTGGACACCTGAATCGCGCCGTAAGGGAAGGGATAAGAGAGGGAGTGAAAGGAGAAAGGAAGTAAGAGGTGCCGTAGTGGAGGGCTCCGGAATAATTTCGACCACCTGGGGATCTTTAACGTGCACTGACATCGCACAGCACACGGGCGCCTTAGCGTTTTTCCTCCATAAAAACGCAGCCGCCGCGGTCGGGTTCGAACCCTCTCATTGCAGCAAAAACGGCTTTTATTCAACAGGTTTACCAGAACAAGGTAAGCAAGAAATAAAGCAAGCGTGTTGGAAAATAACTCACGCAAAGACTAAGCGTAACTGGAAAAGAACCTAAAAGTTTTGTTGTCCTGCTCGTGCACCCAAGTGCGTATCAAAAGGGGGAGGGGGCAGGTCCCCCTTCCATATCAAGTCCTTGTCCTCTTGGAAGTGTCCTTGTTGAGCGTGCACCTCCTCCTCCTCCTCCTTCAAACCCCTTTCTGGTGAAGTAAATTACATTGGGAAAAAAATTCTTTCTTCGTACCTCTCTGCTGTCGCGGGTTATGGAACGGTATTGCATTTAGCCACCTATTATTTGTACGCACCTGTTTCTATGCAGCATCATCGTTCTCAGACATGAATGAATTATATTTCACAAATTTAGGTTATGCGTATCTATATACTCCTTAATGAAGCTACCAGCTTAATTTCTTAATACACGTGACCACCAGTGCCGATTTTCTAGAGGTATATTTTCTTTGCGCCTTCACGTCTCAAGCACAATCTTACAGTGCGGCTGCTTATCGAATACCTGTAAGAGATAGCACAATACCTTTAGACGAGGAAATGAAATGAAAATTGGCTTTTAAGGAAAGGAAACGGCGCAGTAATTGTCTCAAATCTCCGTGGACACCTGAAACGCGCCGTAAGGGAAGGCAGGAAGGTGGGAGTGAGAGAAGAGAGAAAGAGGTGCCGTAGTGCAGGGCTCCGGAATAATTTCCACCACCTGGGGATCTGTCTCAGTGGACCCGCCGCGGTGGCTCAGTGGTAAGCGCGCTCGGCTACTGATCCGGAGTTCCCGGGTCCGAACCCGACCGCGGCGGCTGCGTTTCGATGGAGGCGAAACGCTAAGGCGCCCGTGTGCTGCGCGATGTCAGTGCACATTAATAATCCTCAGGTGGTCGAAATTATTCCGGAGCCCTCCACTACGGCGCCACTTTCTTCATTTCTTCTTTCACTCCCTCCTTTATCCCTTCCCTTACGGCGCGGTTCGGATGTCCGCCGATATGCGAGACAGACACTGCGCCATTTCATTTCCCCCAAAACCAATTATTATATTATTATTTTCATTTTGATCGTTAACGTGCAGTGCCATTGCACAGCACAGGGGCGCCTTTGCGTTTCGGCTTCATCGAAACGCGGCCGCCGTGGTCGGGTTCAACCCGGGCACACCGGCTCAGTAGCCGAGCGTTTTAACCACTGAGTCACCGCGGCGGGTCGTGTAGAGAAGGTCGACTGAAGCATTCGTTCGCGAAAGGCCATATATGTTTGACATGTTTATAGGCTTTGCTGAAGTGACTTACGCTCCTGTCAATTGCAGAGCCTCGCTATGTAGCCTCCGTTTCCTGTTGTGCCAACAGCTGAAATCTGCCCCACATTTTCTGACCCTGCGCATCTGCCCGACGTGCACACAGTAATTCCTTCTCTCGCCTGATGATGAATTTTGGGAAAATGGGTGCATTATCTGTAGTGAAACGTTGCGTATGAGGATTTTCATAATATTTGTGGCAATACTCGAACGGAATTTCATACGGATTCCGCATGTTGTCCACACGACTCGTGTGGAACATACAGAACCTGCATAATGTACAAAAAATAAAATTGAAAATTGGACCTGCGGAAATTGAAAGCGCAGTAAATGTCTCACTTCTCGATGCACACCACGACCGTACCGTGAGCGGAGAGTGAAAGGAGAAATAGAGAAAGAGGCGCCGATGTGGAGCCACCTGAGAATTTAGAAAGTGCACTGACATCCCACAGCCTACGGGTGCCTTTTGCGTTTCCCCTCCATCGAAACATGGCTGCCGCGGAAGGGCTCCAACCCGGGAACTCCGGGCCGGGCGCCCTGACCACTGAGACATGAACTCATACGGAGTTCGCATGCGCTCTGAGCTTTCCATACCTGCATTATAATATATACGCGCAAGTTGCAATACGTATGCAGGGTAGCCAACCGGAACTTCTTGCTGGTTAACATCCCTGCCTTTCCCTCCTCCTCTTTATCTATCTATCTATCTATCTATCTATCTATCTATCTATCTATCTATCTATCTATCTATCTATCTATCTATCTATCTATCTATCTATCTATCTATCTATCTATCTATCTATCTATCTATCTATCTATCTATCTATCTATCTATCTATCTATCTATCTATCTATCTATCTATCTATCTATCTATCTATCTATCTATCTATCTATCTATCTATCTATCTATCTATCTATCTATCTATCTATCTATCTATCTATCTATCTATCTATCTATCTATCTATCTATCTATCTATCTATCTATCTATCTATCTATCTATCTATCTATCTATCTATCTATCTATCTATCTATCTATCTATCTATCTATCTATCTATCTATCTATCTATCTATCTATCTATCTATCTATCTATCTATCTATCTATCTATCTATCTATCTATCTATCTATCTATCTATCTATCTATCTATCTATCTATCTATCTATCTATCTATCTATCTATCTATCTATCTATCTATCTATCTATCTATCTATCTATCTATCTATCTATCTATCTATCTATCTATCTATCTATCTATCTATCTATCTATCTATCTATCTATCTATCTATCTATCTATCTATCTATCTATCTATCTATCTATCTATCTATCTATCTATCTATCTATCTATCTATCTACAATACGTATGGGCCAAGATGAATTTTGTAGCGATAGCTGCATTACGGTAGCATTTCGAGCCTTCAGCGTGGCGGCGCCGCCACGCTGTCACGTGGTGCGCAGCAGCTGCCGGCGGCGCGGCGCCGTGGCTGATCACGTGGTTGGTCACGTGACCAAGTTCCACTCGGCCAGCTGTAGCTATCGCGTCACTCCAGGTTTAACCAGAACTAAACCACCGCCAATTATTTTTATTCAACTACGAAGTTTTTGTGTAAGGTGTATAGATTTCCTTTGCAGCCCTAGGCAGCGCTTAGCCGGATGCTAATGAGTAATTACTCCCTTACTAATAACAACAAATCTACTCTACCTCGGAGAATACCTCTGCACATTGGACCAACACGTATGGAAGGTTCAGAATATGTGCTGACTTCGTATGAGGTCATGACGGCAATGCGAAACTCACCTGACAACCGCGTAGAACGCATGTGGAGAGCATATATGCATTCTCGTACATTTTTCCAGTCATGCAGACTCCTTTTTTTTTTAAATTCCGAATGGACAGCTCATACACAACTTAAACGTAAAGGTGCCCCATACGGGGCCTAGCAGACGCAAAAAAGCATAGTTTCATCGCGAATGCGTAATTAGAAAGATTTAGCATAGTGTATCCGGTCAGTATACGTCTCGTATACTGACCGGATTTCCGGACTCCGGCTGCGTACGCGTGCTGACCCTACTAGTATATCTCCCCCGTGCTAAATTTATCTGTTTAAGACTTTTCGCATAACGGAGATGGACTAGGGTGTACATGTACACTAGTGCGCCTCTGCTTCGTTAAAGGATTCTGTTGGCTGCACAGATCGGTTTACGTTCGGCAGCTGAATTTCGCTAGGGCACTAGCAAGAAAATACGAGAATTTTCTTTCGGATAAGAATATGATAATTAAGCTGCCTGGATCTATTCCATTCATTAATGTGCGACATCTGTGGCACTGCGGAGAGGGTCCAATTTGAACCATGAATTGTTGTAAAAGTTGTAAAAAAAAAGCTGAGGCTTTCCCATTTAAAATTTCTAGCACTTGTAGCTTGAGAGAGGGCACGGAGTGCTCCCTCTCTTTTAAATTCTCTCTTTCGGTTTGGTTTGGTTTATGAGGTTTTAACGTCCCAAAGCGACTCAGGCTATGAGGGACGCCGTGGTGAAGGGCTCCGGAAATTTCGACCACCTGGGGTTCTTTAACGTGAACTGACGTCGCACAGTACACGGGCCTCTAGAATTTGGCCTCCATCGAAATTCATCCACCGCGGCCGGGATCGAACCCGCGTCTTTCGGGCTAGCAGCCGAACGCCTAACCACTCAGCCACCGCTGCGGCTTAAATTCTCCCTTTTTCAACTTCAGTTAAGGAAAGGGCAGAAGTGTCTCGGTTATTTCCAGCGTCTAGCAAGCAACGCTAGTATCATTCGGTGACATGAGCTGATAAGAGCAGCTGAATGCTGCGTAAGTACGTGGGACGATTGAAGACATTACCAGTGCGATTAAAATGCAACTTGCCGCACTTTGAGGTGTCCACTGTTGTTGTAGGCGGACTCCACCGCGCAGAGCGCAGTTGAGATGTCCACTGACCCAGCGACCCAATTACACTTGCTACTCAGAAGCTCCACACACATGCACCGACACACACTGCTGAAACACCGAGAGTGCGGCTAAAAGTGCTTTCGACCTAAAAACACACCAAAAACCATATGTCATGCAGCTAACGCTAGGTTCAGTTGTGGAAGAGACTAAAATAAACACGACTGTCCCTCTGACCAGGAACGGATAGCATTGTACCGATATGCGAGTTGAATGCAGTGCGTGAAAACGCTTTGAGGAAAGTACTCGCCGAAGGCAAAATAAAAGCGAGGAGAAGAGCACAAACACAGTTTAAACAACTTTAAGACACAGAGCAAAAGGAAGACTGGTTTAAAGCTGCCAGAATTTCGCTCTCCATTTTTTTTTACGCCGTTGGGTATCCCATGCAGTTCATCAATCTGCCTCGCCTCAAGCACGATCAAAAGCGGCCGTGTGACAGTGGTGTGCACAAGCGCTACAGACGTCGTGGAAAAGAAAAAGAATAAACGAAGAATCGAGAGAGAAAGGGGCAGGAGGGAAAGGAAAGAGAGAGAGAGAGAGAGGAGTTGGGATGCGGCCCCCTGCAGAGCGGATGAAGAAGCCTCCCAGGGAGACAAGCGACGCGGACACGTTTACGGCAGCTCAGCGCGCCGACGAGATTAGGAGGCCGTCAAAGAGCTTAGCGAGAGTGCCGCAGCCGAGATCGCTCTATTCTCGCCGGTCGTCTATACGGGAGGCCGTCGAGGTTGCAAAGCTCGTAGTTGTCAGTCAGGAGTGGTTCTCGTTCCAGGAACCTGTGGCAGAAAAATGCAGAAGGGAAACAGTCCGGATCACTGAATCAAAAACAAGAAGTCTTGTCGAACAGGAATAAGGCCCAGAGCAATTAACTTAGTTACTTTCCGTTCGTTTCAGTTCAATTTGAATTTATCGAACACCTCAATAATGCTTGGAGCATGGACAATAATAATAATAATAATTTGTTTATTGGGGAAAGGAAATGGCGCAGTATCTCTCAAATATCGGCGGACACCTGAACCGCGCCGTAAGGGAAGGGATAAAGGAGGGAGTGAAAGAAGAAAGGAAGAAAGAGGAGCCGTAGTGGAGGGCTGCAGAATAATTTCGACCACCTGGCGATCTTTAACGTGCACTGACGTCGCACAGTACACGGGCGCCTTAGCGTTTTGCCTACATAACAACGCAGCCGCCGCGGTCGGGTTCGAGCCCGGGAACTCCGGATCAGCAGCCGAGCGCTCTAACCACTGAGCCACCGCGGCGGGTACGGAGCATGGACAACAATCCCGGATCTGCTAGGTCACTAGGCCCATGTGAGAGCGCAAGGCACAGAATCGCAGAAAAAAAAAGCATTCAATAAAAGTTAGCAGGCTGAGTTTGTGACAAGAAAAATTGTGCATACCTAATGTACGTATACCGCACACTGAGGTACTTGAAGAGATGTTTAAGAAGCAGCGAGAAAGCGAGAAGCATAAGGGAAAAGGTGAAACACGTTTCAGCGCAACTTTGTCAGAATTTCTTCCATTATACGCAAGCCTATTTTATAAATTAGCTACTACAAACGATGCCCAAAACAATACAAACGAACGATGAAAGCAGAGTTCATATTTAAAAAAAAATACAATTTCGAATATCGTGCATATATTGGTAAACACGAAATAAACAAAGAAACAGAAAGAGTGGGTTAAGCATTTCTCCAGGTCACAAAGTGAAGCTATTTCAATGAATGCCAGTATCACCGATTAGAAAACTTCGGACGTTTTGACGAAGTACAAGACGTAGTGTTTTGCACAAGAGATTATAACGAGCAGATGTCTAGTTTAATTTTCTCCGAGTGTGGGACTGTCTTGGAGAGCAGCCAGAAAAACCTCGCAACCGACTTCTTTTCTCACAGGCCGTAATTTCCGCTATACAGTCCGCATTCGATGTATAATCCACAGGACTGAAACTAGGTAGAAAGGAAATTTTTTATTCGATTCTCCACACCCGGTTGATAGCCCGCAGGTGTCAAGTGCGCAATCCACACTACCCATCGTTCTCGATCCACGATGTTTATTATGTGTCGTGCGCGTAGTTGGCACAAATCTTTGTTGAGTTTTCAAAATTAGGTGTGCGCAAGATCGCGACGTTATTGGGGGTGCTATTATTGGAATCCCAAGAAACCACACAACCCTACGTATATGTTAACACTGTCGGATACGCACTCAGAAGAAAAGGTACTAAGAAATGGAAACTTCACCTGGGCTGAAGTAATTTTAGAACACGTAAGTACTTAAGAAGCAATGCCAGGCGTTCCCGACATCCATAACGACGAAAAGAAAACGAAATTCCCTTCAATCGCAGTTCTTTGTGAAGAGGTGACAAATACAGCAAAATTTGTGGTTCGATGCAAATTGAACAGCGGGAATTTTTGTTTCCTTTATTTTGCTTTCTTCCCGTCACGCAGGTGCGTTCAGCGGAAGCAGAAGCCAGTAAGAGTGATCTAATTTCCAGGCACGAAGGTGCTTTGACAACATTTCCCTGGCTTTCTTTATACCCTCCTCCGTGTATTTATTGGATAGGCGTCCGAACACCATGCGTTTAGCAGCCCGCGTGGCTGGTGTAGCTGTGACGCGCGTTTACGGACAGGTTTTCTGTCAAGCGATCTCGGCGGCAGTTCGCAACTTACGACAAGGGAGCCGCCCTAAATTTAAGGGACTCCTCACAGGTACTACACTCGCCTCCGAGCGCAGACTTCGCAGTAGGCGATATACACTCACCAGGAGCGGCTGTCGAGCCGTTTTCACATATCTAAACAAGCCTAATGTTAAGATCTCAACTGCTGGCATAGGTTGACTGGTACCCCTGTCACAGGGCATTCCTCGAAGGCCTTTCTAGCAAAAGCACCTTTTTTTCACCAAAGGAGCCAAAGCTTAAAGGAGCAGCGACGCTGCTTCACGGTGCAGCCCAAAGGTGGAACAGTCGTTGAGGCTTAGCACCCGCTGCTGTGCTCAAGCCGGCTGAATTGAGTGCTTTGAAATTAAAGTGGGGAATTCTGTTCATTCGTCGAGCTCAGACAATTTCTTTTTAATTCTAATTGATTCCTTGAAACAAATGCAACAGCTGCTCTTATCGGCAGCGGCAGTTTTTGTGTATTGCCTTGGCCACCAGGGGCAATCGGTGTTGCTGCAACGCATTTTCTGTCTCGAAATCTTGGCATAAAATATAAACACCCGTACAAAAATCAAAACCAGACACACCTTTTGTATTTTTAAAAGATGTTTCCAAACAGTGTTGACTGCATCTATTTCTTTCATTGCTTTTACTTTTTGACGTTGGATGGCACTGCAATCGCAGGTTCTCGAAAGCCGCGCCTTTGGGCTCCAAAGGTCTCGGACGGGCGCCTTCGTCTCCAGGGCCCTTAGCGGCAAAGACGCAATTATTGTGCCGTGTAGCTGCACTCCTTAAGCCTTTGGATGTAAGGGCAAGATTCTCAAAGGCCTTTGCGGTGCCCGTGTGACAGGGGTATGAGTCTGTGCAGTGTAATAAAGTTTTTCTCTCTCTCTCTCTCTGTGCAGTGTCTGCAAGGGTTTAGTATACACTCCTGCAACCAGGCTCATAGCCAGGGTTCTTTTGGGGGTATGAATCCCAAGTTGTTTCGTCATTGGGAAAAGAGGGAGAGGGGTGGACTGGGGTGATGAGCCTTATATTAGAGGGGGCAGTATGGATTCACCCATACTCCTAGAAGGGGAGCTAAATCGAAGGCGGCGGTAACTGGGGCTAGATGCTCATTCCGCCTTCTTTCAAAATTACACAAACTTTTCTTCCAGAGTTACTCTTTGTTATCCCCTATTATTGTTTCGCATAGTTTAACGTCGGTATTCCGTCCATTTCTTTGAGACTCAAAACCAAATGCTGGCCTACACCCGTTCGTGGATATGCGCGCATTTCACCAGAGTACATAACAGCCACAACAGCCAAGCAAAATTGCCCTACACATGAAACCGAAACATCGACGCAGTGCCACTCCAGTTGCTTCCACACATCCTTGGCTAAACTGAACCGCCTCATGTTCTGAATTGAAAGCGTACAAAATGAAGCACTAAAGAACCCTGAAAAGAAGAAAGCAACGCCGGCCAACTACGCTCAAGAAACCGACGGACGCATTGAAAGACAAGGCGGTGGGAAGGGAGAGGGGAGGGGGGGGGGGGGAGTGGGCGGGAATCCCGGGATCGCATTCAGATAGCCCGAAAGCGGCTCACTTCAAGTGAAGGACGGACAGACGCGAGGCGCACCGAGCGGGCCGGGTCGGAATATAAAGAAGATCAATTTGCCCCGTCCAGGGCAATAAAACGAGATGTGTTGGACAGTTGGGACGTTGCGACGAGACGAACTGCTGCCAACCTCCGGCCGCTAGACTGCCCTCTTCCGCTCTCCACATTGTCGTCCCTCTCTCTGCCTCCTCCGCTCTGGGTTTATTCAACGGCAGAAGCGGCAGCCACTGACGAGAAAAAACAAAAGGAGAAACAGTGCAGGAACGGGAACATTGAAACAAGCAAAAAAAAACAGAAAAAGAACAGATCAAACAAAAAAGAGTAGTCGACGGACGCAGTTGGATGGTGCACGGGAAGAATTGTGGGGGGCTATCTGCGGCCGATTTGCCAAGGCATCGGACAGATCGAGCGACGCTTTCGAGAGACGTGCGCCGTTTGCGATAAGGGGAGCAGAGAAACTCCCCCCCCCCCCCCCCCCCCCCCCCCTCGCGTCACGCAGCCGGCTTGTGGGTGACACGAGTGCTACCGGGGAAGCCAAGCAAAGGGGAGGGGGGGGGGGGTTGAATCGAAATACTACCTGTTTCCGAGTGTGTTTTATAAGCGCTGTCAAGTCGTTCTTGTCGGATCGTAGTATATGTACGTATACAACGAAGGCGAAACGGAGTCGCGAGTTGTGCTCGAGAGAAGCTGTGGCGTTGTGTATATTGCTCGCGTCACGCGTCGATGGCCGACCAAATGCCAACCAAATGCCGACCAACCTGGCCGCCTATATATCGCATCGTGTAGAGTTTGGAGCGACAAATCCGAGAGCCGAGGAGTTAGAACATCCAATTGGCGAACGCTGTAACTCTTCGTTGTATTTATACGCCCAATGCGCCGACTAAGCTACAGCTTATACACATAGGCGTATATCTGCCTCCTCTTTTTTTTTTGTTGTTATGTCTGCCCATTTCGAGAGGAGGAGTTTATTCCAGTCAGGAGAGCGGTTTATTCCGTCCTCTGCGCTTAACTTCTCTCTATACTGCTAACTACATATTCTAAACAAAAATATAAACAACTAAAAGAGGCATGCGCCAGCCCACTGCGCCGAAAAATAATCAGGGTAAAACGCGAACGATTAGACTCCGAAGTTTGTCCTAGCCACAACGCGTATGCTGTTGTAAGATCAGCTATATGAGATTTTGTAACGCCGCCAGCTTCTCGATAGATTTTTATCTTTCGTTTGAAATAGTTTGCTTAGCCCACAGAGCCGGTCTTGTGGAACACAAGGTACCGCGAGAGACGTGAGCGAAACATCCGGAGCAAGCATTGAGATGCGAGTCGTTTTCTCGGCAAAACTCAGGCTATGCAGACTCATTACATTTTTTGTTCGTTTAAGATATATAATCTCTGAAAGAGGGCATACAAAAGGAATTCAGGGAGAACGTATACCGCCGGTTAAATGTTTTATGGCCGAGCTTTTTTTTTATAAATAACAATACTGGAACTAAGACCAATATTTATAGAGTTACTGGTGCCTGATGGTGCCCCCGGCTAATCTATTTAGTTGATCGAGAAACGCAGGAAAACACAACGCACTCGATGACATAGCTATAATAGGTAACAGAAAAAGTAACTGATATTATCAAAGGCATTTGGATAGGACTAACCCACAACAGCACAACGAAAACTGTCGAGCAGAGAAAAAAAATGGATTTAGAGCAATAAATGTGCTCTAACAAAACAATCTACTCAGAGAAAGCTTGACGGTTTCTTTGAATGATGCAACCGCGTAGCAAAACCTTGGGCCCGGCGAAAAAAAATAGTTTTTTTAGCTTAAATGAAACCGTTTTTTGGAGGCGAAGTGTTAACGCGCTTTACTTCAGCTAGTGTGCTGTCGTAGTGTCGTTAAAACTGTAGACACAGTTCCGGGGTTATACACGAGATGTTGAAGCAAAAACGTTTCGTAAATACCGCCCCAAGTGCGCATACACAGTGCTTAAGTTCACCTCATAAGTATCTACGCTGGCAGCTATATGCCATAATATTAAGCAATAAGTATGAACAGTATTCATCCCCAACTAGCAGACGCTTCATGTTGCTTTCGGTCACGGCGTAATTGTAGCGCTTTCTTGATGACAATGTTCTGTTGCAGAACATCCGTAACTACATGCATATAAGTTCAGCACGCGAAAGCAGTGTGAAGACTTACAGATGGAAGTGCAATGAGATTAGGTCTACCTTTAATTGCTACACAGCTGATATGAAACAGACCGACTTTACGGTATTTACACAATGTATTTTCTCCTACGTTTTTTCTGCATATGATGCTGCACTGTATTCGTGAATGGCCGCGCACAGATACGGGGGATTATCAGAGATTTTTTATGGTTTATGGTTTATGGGTGTTTAACGTCCCGCAGCGACTCAGGCTATGGGGAGTCCGTGGTGAAGGGCTCCGGAAATAGTTTTGCGTGCGGAATTGTAACTATTAAATTATGAAATTTAACGATGTTAAATTCAAGCCAAAGTTTGGTGTGCCTCCTTTCAACGTGTCGCATCTGTTCTCCACGCAGTCATCACCAGTTGGCAGTGTACTATAGAGTATATGGTCCGGTCCATTAATGAATATCTGCATGAGACCACAGAAGAATGAGGGAAACTGCTTACGCACGAGCAATGTACTACTATGGTACACGAATTCTTCGTATAAATCTAACCAGCGTTAAGACGTTCCTTCATCTTGAGAGAAAGAAGTCTGACCAACGCTCGGTACGGTCTGTAATGTGGGTGATCACACAAACACTGTAGGCGCCAAACTTATGGTATATAAGTTCTTCGTCTGCGGTGTGTGCAAGCTTCTATAGAGTTTTGCGTCTATATATAACGTCTACGTGGGAAGGTGAATCCCTCGATTGAATTAAAGTTACTAGGCAACACAACCGATCTTCTCACCTGCGCTTGCAGCCACCAGTGAAACGCACAACGAGCCCAGGCAACGCTGCATCCAGCAGCAATTGGAATCCACGTGTAAGGACTACACAATAGATGAAAACCATTAGCGACGCTCGACACACACGTTGGTAGTACAAAAATAAGCAACAACAGACAACAGCTCGTCGAGGGGAGAATGTATTTAGAAATGGCAGCGAACATAACTAAAGAACAGCAGCCAATACACACCAATAAACAAATGGCAAGAATTAGCCCTATAGTTTATGTTCACGTTAACAGCTGTGAAAACTGCCGTTTTTCTTTGGTGCCTCACCTGCCTTCCTCGGAGTTCGGAGCTGTAGAAACCAGCAGATGTTTTCCGTGTTAACCTCTGTGAATATACTACGCCCCCCATTGGCCCGCCTGCTGCGTGTACAGCGTTTCGCGAGCGGAAATAAGGAAACGCGGTGTATATATATATATATATATATATATATATATATATATATATATATATATATATATATATATATATATATATATATATATATATATATATATATATATATATATATATATATATATATATATAATAATCAGCAGAGCAGGTTTTCTTTCTGCCTTGAGCGCCCCGAGATATCTCAGACGCGCTGTCAGCTCAATAAATGCCCTTTCGTTTTCGGCCACACGGCACGCTATACGTCACAAACTGCGCGGACAAGACGGCCCGCATGAATAGAAAGGAACGGTGTCGACATCTCTGCTTAACTCTTCAACGGCACTAAGTGAGTGGCATACATTCATCCAAGGCCGTCACGAGAAATCCGGCTACCTATACACCTCCCCCTTTCCCGCTTACAGGCACGAAGCCGCATATACCGTATTAACGCAGATTTAATCCACCCTGCGTCCTAAACCTCCTTCACGTCTCTGGTCAGCTCCGTCTCGCAGATCTGTAGCACAGAACACAATGTCGACACATTGTACGCGATAGCGTTTACACCTAGTTCGGTCGAAAAGCCATCGGCGTAGTAGTGTCGGCACCGCGTGTAGGAAATAATCGAGGGCTGCGTAAAAAAAAAAAAAAAAACTCGTATCATGGTAATTTGTGGTTCTACTGATTAATGACTGAGACCCGCCGCGGTGGCTCAGTGGTTAGGGCGCTCGACTACTGATCCGGAGTTCCCGAGTTCGAACCCGACCGCGGCGGCTGCGTTTTTATGGAGGAAAAACGCTAAGGCGCCCGTGTGCTGTGCGATGTCAGTGCACGTTAGAGATCCCCAGGTGGTCGAAATTATTTCGGAGCCCTCAACTATGGCAGCTCTTTCTTCCTTTCTTCTTTCACTCCCTCTTTTATCCCTTCCCTTACGGCGCGGTTCAGGTGTCCAACGATATATGAGACAAATACTGCGCCATTTCCTTTCCCCAAAAACCAATTACTATAATTACTTCTGATTAATGATTGACTGGTGTGTGATGTGTGATGACGAGTTAATGAAAGCACTTCTAATTAATGGATTAATTAATTAAAATAAATCAAATCAAGGAAAAAATAGGAAAAGTGGGTTCAAAGGAGTCAAAATGCCCAGAGTGAAAAGCCAATGCTTGATGATGCTAACTAAAAAAAATAGGGTGTGTAATTGATGAATAAATTAATTGAAACAACTGAAAAAATAATGCGTTCGAAGGTGCAAAACTGTTCAGAATGGAAACCCTAACCCACTACGCTATCGCGTCATACTCTTAAGGCGGAGCTTAAGTGTTTCCTTTCGAATGTTTTTTTTTTAATTTGGAACAGTTAACATAACCAGAAATTCTGGAAGAGCGCACTTTTCTACGGGAAGTTGTTTATGAACATAATTTTTACATATGTCGGAAGATCCCACGATAGTAATCAATTTATCCGCAGATCTCCCCTCGGCAGGCTGGATTTTTTTTTGCTATTAACGTGTTTGCTAACGTATAAAACATTCCCCGTTGGTTATCTGTACCAGTCTTAACAATGCGAGCAACAGGCAAACTTTAAAAGCAGGATTTTGCTACGTTTCGGAAGAATGGACCGTTATTAATTTTTAGAACAATACGTGTCAATATTCCACACTTTCCTCACAATTAAAATTGATGCCCAAGCAGCCTGGACTGGATCAACCGGGATTGAACAATTTTTTACAGATTTTTTTCTCATGCTGCATGGTGTACAGAATTTAGGCTGTGGCTTTTTTAAATTAGCAATGGGAAAAATTAATTTATCATTATCTTATTTGAACGACCATGAAGAAATGCAGCTCCTCTTGTTCTTTCTCCACTCATCGTATAAATGTCCGGACCCCGTAGAGTATCTGTTACGGGTCCAAGTTAGACTTATTTTGGGAAATGTGGCGGAGAGTTTGAAGGATGCTTCACTCCCGCCACCGGTTGGCCCGGTATTGCACTACCTCCGGGATCGGCCTTGTCTTTAGCGCGTCTTTACTATCCTGTCTTCCTGTCCCATCTTTCAACTCTCCTACTATCTGCACGTGGTAGCGATTGTGGCTCGGCTTGAGCCAGTGAGCAGGCCTGTGCACTTTCCTCTTCCTTCTTCCTTGCAACCACAGACAGACAGACTCCACACATCGTGGAAAATACGGCGACAGCAGCATAAAACGTACAGAAAGTTCACATATTTGGAAAATGTATCACAAATTGGATACCAGCCAGTCTCACAAGCCGGCTCTCTTTAAAACCCATTTAATATACTAAAAAATGAAGGCTGTCACTAAAAGACCGTGTGTGGACAGTCGCTACAGAAGTCCTGTGCATGATATGCCTGTCGTCTATAGTACCACGTTACTTGTCAATAGCGCTGCATTCAAACTAAACTGGCACATGTTATAAAGTATCATGTGGTTTTATTCTTATGTGTTGTGATGTTTTTGGCAGATGTCGAACGTTATTCTTAATTTTTTTCTTTTTTTGCGGAAAGGAAGACATTAGGCATTCTTTGGCCCTTTGGACTTCTTTTCGATGGTTATCATTCATACTGTCAAAAAGAACCATAGTATAGTAAAAAAAATTTTTTCATTATAGCGGGCATCGCAAGAAAGGGTGTCAATCGTACTTTTTACAATGCGGCCAATCTTCGCCGCAGCGGTGCCTGTCTAGTAATTAGACGGCAACTGCCTCGTATATTAAGGAGACGTCCTGGACTCGCCGAGGGATTACCGATGTTTCCAATGACTAAGCTTCCACCGGGCTGATGCTGTACTTTCCCAAAGGCGGAAACCACGGAAAAGGTGTTACCCCGATCTTCAGGTCATGCAAACCACTGTGTGACTCTCCTTGAAGATCTATTCCCAGAGCCACGCTTTGTAAATCACACCTCTGAGGAAATTTGCTCACCTACACTCGTAGCAGTGGTGAGCACAATTAAAAGTTATTTTGCGTCTTTTGGGGTAAAACTGTAGCGGCACTTCGAACAGTCGCCCGCAGCTGCTGTCTTCACATGCTATACATACTTTGAGCAATTATTAGAACCCTCCCTTTATCACGTTTCCATGGCACATCAGTGCTCGATTTTGAAGAAAAAAAAACTGGAGGGGACATACAAGCTCCGCCTTAAGGGTATGACGCAATAACACTGATGGGTTAACGTCCATATATGCGAAATTCGTCGTTCTCTATTTAACATGCACAGATCCCTGGTAGTCCTCATACCCCTCCTGGCGAAGTTGTGCAGCAGTTAAGCGATGCGCCACTGCCCTGCGATGGCAGGTGCTGCCACCGGCGGGACTTGCGCGACTAAGATTGCTCTTCCCCAGCAAACTCTCGCCATCAATAATTAATTTAACTGCCACCTGCAACAGAGCCCAGTTCTCTCACAATCCAGTGGTCAGGTTGTGATGACGCCACAAGGTCACGTGACCTAGGTGGCCCACATGCCACCTAGGTTGCTTCTATGGGGATCTTTCGCGAATTTTTCGCTCACGGCCAATGACGCCGATGATGACGCCGGAGTTTTTTTGCGCCGCGGTCTCCTTAATGCTATCGCTAACGCTCTCAATATTTTTCCCTCTCTCAAGTTGAAGAAGTGACCCTAGCATGCCTCAAACTCACCCCCTAGACCCTTGAAACCCACTCCAAAATCAACCTAAATCCAACCCTTATCAAAAAGGTCTATAGACAGCCTATAGACTTCTTATAGACTATTTCCTTCCCATAGAAATTTCCTTTCGTCTATTCGTATTCTATAGACTGTCTACAGACAAAGGTCTACTAAAAGTGTATAGGCACTAAATCTATAGATTGTCTATAGACTGTCTATGGGATTTGTATTGCATATAGAGTGCTCTCTAGAGTTTTCCTATAGAAAGTCTATACAGTTTATACCCAGAAGTTTCTGAACAGTCTATGGACTGTCTAAAAAATTTGTAAGGGAATGGCCATACAGGTGCTGTTTAGCGCCCAGAAAGACCTTAACACAGTTGTGCCAGCGACAAAAAAAAAAGATATAAAGGGCTGCTGCGCTCAATTCGCGTCGATGCGGTACACGCCTTCTCTTTTAACTCACTACGGCCTGCATGACCACATCGAATTGGGCTCGTAAGGTCCCGTCTTATTCATCTCTCTCTCTTTATTCTCCCCATGCTGTATAGCGGGATAAATGCGCGCGCACCGTGGCCTATATACCGGATATCTCGCGCCGATCTCGGCACGTGGTTGCGCCACGCTCTCAGTCCATGCAGTGGCTAATCACAATCACGAGCGGCATCAATCGCCACGCAAACGAGCGCCCTGTAGCGAAAGAAAAGAGAACCTGTTCCTTAAGCAGGGGTGGTGTATATGAACGCCTGCTTCAGAGCGGGTTCGCGTATAAGTATACGCAAACGCCATCCGCGAACAACCTTGGCTTCCGGCAAAAGCGGCTTCGGACGATAACGGCAGCCTGCATACGCATCGATGGAGAACGGCTGACGTATGGGAAAATAACGCCCCGCACAATTGGTTACATGGGATGGAATGCGTGACCCGGGAATGCAGGCACTCATGCTATGACAAGGAAAAAGTGGGCGGACGTAGAAGGATAATGATAATAGCCCTTAATTTAAGTGCTAAATGAATGGCACACTTATTATGGGTAGCGATGGTAGTGTTATAGTCGAGTAATGCTTATATAAACAACACGTAGAATCTAACACAATGGAATGCTCTGGATGCTCTTGTACCGGTTGTTGCTGTCTTTAGTGTGTACAGATTTTTTCTTTCAAAAACCGTAGAAGATAAGTCGGTACGGCCCATGCAGGTAGATTGCATAATGCATCAGGCGTGCATCATGCACGCAATAGAGTTGAATTAAAAGACAATTGAAACCAACTAATTAGCCTCTAATTATTTTTACGGCATACGATTATCAGAACAAAATCGATTAAAACAGGCTTAAGATCACCGGTCGGCCAGAAATACACCTCTGGAACAATCACGATGTATGCGCTAAGTTCCGTGCAGTCTGTAGCTTTGTGCCCTGAAAAACAAATGTTTTCTAGAAGGCGAACTTTCGGGTGGAAATCAGGTTTAACCCGAAGAGTGGTCTCACTAGAAGAAAAAAGAGGTGTCTTTAGTGTAGGGTATATACCTTCGGCGACCAGCCATGGCCACGATGAACACAGACTGAGATAGAACCTGCTCGCCATTCTGGGGACGTATGAACAAATATAGCGGTCAACCTACGGATGGGTCAGGCAAGACGACCAAAAAACCAACTCGCTAATAACTGACTGGTGGAATTGCTGGTCCAGAAGCTTGGACACAGGAACGACACGCCAGTCTCTCCGGAGGTCATTCGGGCATACCGGAACTATATAGATGGCTACCCTCCAGCTAATGCAAGATTAACTTTTTGGGTCGGACAATAGTCATTTCCCTCCCAGATTATTCCTAATTTCCGTGCATAATTCAAAGATTCGACAAAGGAATCGATGGACGACACGGAAGCAGCACCACTAAGCACCAAACTGGGGCTGTCGCATCAGCAACGGGAGTTGGCAACAACTGCTTAGTACAGTATTTTCCCATTGTCCTTGCAGTAAACGTGGCCAGTACGCTTGTAAGCAACAGGGATTGAAGTGAAATTTTACAACTCAGAATAAACACTACCGCCATTTCCCGATACACTGCATTGTGTCCATCGCCTACTTGAATTCTGTCTTCAGGTTTAGATTCGTATACTGCAAACGTATTAGAACCACGCTGAAATTAGAACAAGTGTTTATGCGTTAGTCAAGAAACGGATGCCATTGGGTGGCCATTGACAAAAAGGTAACTCACTAAGCATCTCAACCCTTTCCTATGTCACGCCCGATCATTATCGTGTTTCGTAACCACGGGTCGCAGAAATGCATATGCCTTACGAGATCATAAAGGCTTCGTAAGTACATTAACCATCGCTTTGGCATTCTTTCAGCCTCGCCTGCCTGAACGCATCTCCCAGTCAGTCAGTTCAACACGATGCAAGGAAGTCACCCCTCACGCTCTCTCTGCAGACCCAACTCGCCAAACGAGGAAACGACGACCTTTCCTGACCTGTACCGAAACCCCAAGTACACCTTTTCCCCATCCACGCTACCACGTAACACCGCCTTCCCCTAGTTCCCATGCTGCTCACTAGGAAATAAGGAACTGAAGTGGGCCGCGCGTGTTCTCCACGAGTGGGAACCGTTGCACGTGTTCCGGAACAGGAAATGCAATCTTCGCATCCGCTGGCCCAAGCAGTAGTAAAGTTTCGAAATCGCGTGGCCAGGTGTACAAGTGATCCGGCGTGACCACGCAACTACGCAGTGAACGCAGAGTGAGAAACATGCCGGATTGGGAACGTGGAAACACTAGGCTCTCTCTCAACCACACGCAGTTGGGGAGAAAAGGTACACCAACCTAGAAGCGCTTGCGTGCGAAAGCACCACGCCGCGGAACCTCCGGAAGGTCACTCTGCAGGGCGAGAAGACACGCACCTCGCGCGCCCTGGCGGCGTATACAAGCGTGTCTCTAGCCGGCGAGTTTTAATTAAAGGAGTGCGCTGGCCGAGCGCATTGTGTTTCCGCGCCGATTGTACACTCGCGCGCAGTCCGTTAATCAAGGAACGGTATAATCCAATTTCGCATTTCCACCGCCGTATGTGCCGTTCGATCTTTCTTCTCTTTGTAACGAACGTAATTCGATTCTGTCTTCGGTGTCGGCGGGAAAGGTGTGCAGGCGACTCGAGAAGAAGGGTTCGTACATTGCGCTGCGCGCTGTACTAACGATATACTTCACTGTTTTATGCATTCATCCCGTTTAAGTGGACCCGCCGTGGTGGCTCAGTGGTTAAGGCGCTCGGCTACTGATCCGGAGTTCCCAGGTTCGAAGCCGACCGCGGCGGCTGCGTATTTATGGAGGCAAAACGCTAAGGCGCCCGTGTGCTGTGTGATGTCAGTGCACGTTAAAGATCCCCACGTGGTCGAAATTATTCCGGAGCCCTCCACTATGGCACCTATTTCTTCCTTTGTTCTTTCACTCCCTCCTTCATTCCTTGCCTTACGGCGCGGTTCAGGTGTCCAACGATATATGAGACAGATACTGCGCCATTCCCCCCCCCCCCCCCAAAAAAAAAAAAGCAATTATAAACCAATCCCGTTTAAGTGGTTCTTTTTTCACTTTTAAACAATTGTTTGGTTTTATTTATCGCACCATAACACACTTCTGCTTAGGATACATGACAGTTGCGGAAAATTGAAAATTGGTTTTTGAGGAAAGAAAATGACGCAGCAACTATCTTTCTTATCTCGGTGGACACTCGAACCGCGCCGTAAGGGAAAGGATAAAGGAGGGAGTGTAAGAAAACTGGTATACAGAGGTGCGGTAGTGTAAGTCTCCGGGCGAAATTTCAACCGCCTGGTGATCTTTACGCAAAATTCAGATTACAATTTCCAACCAAAACATTTTGGAACGAGTTGTTCTATGAAGTAAACTTAAAATAGAGCACTTACAAGTTTTGCAAAGGAAATTAGGGGCGTTGTAATTTTGTAGTAACACTTTGTCGCCTTGTGCCTCACCGTTTGCTTTCTTTTTCTACGTTGCCAGCCCGCGGTTTGATAAAGCTAGCCCCTCCTGTAATTATTAACTTGCCCTGCTATGCCGTAAACAGGAGATAAGTTTGAGTTTACTCGAATTCAATTTTGAGAAGATTCGTGCAGTGTCTCCGACCGATATGACATATCTTTCAATGCAGTTCGACTAAAATGAACAATATCTTTCTGGAGAGCTATTTTCAGCAACGGTTCGAGAACCACGTCTAACAGCAGGTTGTTTGGCACAAACTACACTTCAGCGAGACGAGGATATCTAAGCACGTAATAAAAAGAAGGCACGAAATGGGTCAGGGCATGCAATGCGTTAAATCTAAGACCGGTTGTCGACTAGGGTGTTAGAGTAGACTCAAAAGGGGGTAAAATTTTGAGTAGAGGTTGGTCGAGAGTCAGATGAAATGCGGAGGTCAGAAAATTTGTGCAGATAATGGGACCACAGCTGGCGCATAAAGTAAATTAACAATTGGTGGTCTTTCGGTGACGGTCTTGTCCTCCGTTAGACCCAACTACTTCTGGTGATGTTGGGGATGGTTCTCACATTACGCCGCTCACTTACTGCCACACTTGCTTGCCAAAATAACAAAAAGCGGGTCTGTACCTCTCTGTTGTAAACATTAAAGTGCTTACATTAAATATGTCTTTACAGACACACAACGTCAATTAGTTGTAACGTAGACATTATGATGATACAGGGCAGAACCTGTCCTGTTTTCTTTAACCCCTGACCACTCATGTTTCTTTCGTTTTTGCGCATTGAATTTCAAGAAAACTATGCTTGAGCATAGCGTCAAAAAGTGCTGTTTTTGAAAAATGTGCTGAATCCTCTTTTATCTTTTTATTGTGCACTGTCTTCGCCAAGACCATTAGACGAGACAACTCGCTCTAATGGCACTGTGGCTACAGCACATTTCCTTGACAATATATAGGCCGCGACACGCTGTGCTTTAAGCTGTATTTGCGCTGATAATGAGTCTGCGATATTCGGGCTGCAACTTGAATGAACAAGCAAACTGGGCCCGTCCATCTAATAAGCAGAACAGATAAGCTCCGGTTTCTTCGTGTCTCAGACTGAATTCCAAAATAGAAAAAAAACGATAATATGGCGAAGAAAAACTCGAGATCATTCCAAGAGCCCTTTTTTTCAAGTATGCACTTTATCTGGCTTGTTTTGTTAATGGTGATGATGATATCAACGCTGTTTCGGTAGTTAAAGCAACGATAGGATCACGTGTGCTGCTCATGTTGCCCTCATCCTGGCCCATAATGCATCTGCGAGCATATTGGCAGCGCCCGCATGGCGAAAGAAAACACGAAAGAAAGCGAAGCACACACTCTAACAAGCAAAAAGACATCGACCCTGTCTGCATCCTCCTCGCGAGTACAATGAATGAAAAATTGACCGAGGATACGAGCTGGAGGAAGGCCCTCCAGAGCGACTCGAGCAGGGACCGAATCATCTCGCCTCGAGTTATCATCAATCCATTTAGGAATTGTTAACGGGAAACCACAAATCACCCGCAGCCGCCACCACCAGCAGAGGGCGCCACGGGAAGCAGCGCGCCATCTAGCGGCAACGATACGCACACGCCTGCCGATTCCGCCCCTGCCCGGGAATTCACGCCCACCCGTCATTCAACGCGAAAGAGAACTTGGCGCCTCTCAATCGAAGGGTGCGCTTTTCTAAACGCAATTGAAACGGAACGGCGTAACGCCCGAGTTGAAAAGAAACTAAGGAAATAAAACGAAAGTACGAGGGCGAAGAAAAAAAAAGCGAAAACATACCAGACACTGTAGTCGGCACCCCGCAGAACTATGAAAAAACGTGACAGGAAAATAAATAACACAAAAAATTTCAGCGGCCTCAAAGAACTGATGTATAGGAAGAAAAAAATTGTATTCCTCCAATGAATAAAAAAGTGGAATTATACAAGGGACGCCAGAGTATATGGACAGGGACGCCAGGATGGGAGAGCACTCCGTAAGCGATTCGCGAGGATCACCACACGATGCCCCCCCTCCGCATCGACTCATCAGCCGGAACGCAAAGCGAACCGAACACAATGCTCTGAGTGATCGCGTCCTGTCCGCACTCAATTCGAGGACGTTAAAAAGAAAACAAAACAAAAAAGAAGTGTTGAAGGCAAGGGGACAAGGAGAGGACGAAGGGCAGATAAAAAATTCGAACAATGACAGTAAACCAAACGAGACAATGCGCTGTAGACACGAATGGAAAAGCAGAAAGTGCGGTGCGTGGTTTCCACTGCAGATCTGTGAAAAGAAAAAAGAAAACTGAAGCTAAAAACGATAAAATAAATATTACGGCGCGTCAGAACGAAGTATTATGAATTGTGCAGCGCTCACCAGTTCGAGTTTTGTGTGCTGTACTTTATCTTATGTGATTTTTATTTGTTTCCAGCGCAGCCACGCTCCGAGAGTAAAAGTTTTTTATTGACTTTTTTTTTCAGGCTTCCTTCTCTCCTAGTGGTACTCATCGATGAATATGCCCTGCGAAGAATTGATGCTCAAGAAAGAATCGGCTTGTGGAAACGCTCGCGCATTTATTTCCCGAGGAAAAAGAAGTAAAAATGAAAATCAATAACGAAACCGGAAGAAGCACCCAAGACTGGGAACAGTATCAAAGGAAGTAATTTTTGCCAATATCGAAGCGAAACTGCAAACGAACATAGAATCGATATTTCATCTGAAAGTGAGACCGAAGTTTAATATTTGGATCTGCTACATTAATATTAATAGTAAAGCAAACGAGACGATGCGGCCGTAGGCACAAATGGAAACGCAGAAAGTGTGGTGCGCGGTTTCCACTACAGACCTGTGAAAAAAGAAAACTGAAGGTAAAAACTACAAAATTAATATTACGGCGCGTCACAACGAAGAGTTATGGATTGTGCTGCGCTCATCAGTTCAATGTTCGTGCGATATACTTTGTTTTATTTTATTTTTGTTTGTTTTAAGCGCAGCCGCGCTCCGACAGTAAAAGTAAAAATTTTGATTGACTTTTTTTTTTCAGGCTTCCTTCTCTCCTTATGTTACTGATCGATGGATCTGCCCGGCGAAGAATTGATGCTCAAGAAAGAATCGGCTTGTGGAAGTGCTCCTGCATTTATTTCACGAGAAAAAGAATGTAAAGATGAAAATCGATAACGAAACCGGAAGAACCTCCCAAGACTGGAAACAGTATCAAAGGAGGTCATTTTTACCAATATCGATGCGATACTGCAAACGAACATAGAATCGATATTTCATCTGAAAATGAGCCCGAAGTTTAATATTTGGTTCTGCTTCATTGATATCGGCCCCTGAAATTCCAGTTCGTTTGAGAGTGCTGTAGGAGATGTTGATGGTGTGATCGACGCCGCGCTCATATAAAGCGGAAGCCTTCAAACTCCCCCCTCCCCTCCTTTTTTTTGCTCTTACTTCCATCCGCACAAGGTGAAAAATGATAGAAATAGGAGGAAAGAAAAGACCCGACTGAAATTGCAGTTGAATGCAAAATCGCGACAGCATATAGAGGCCTGGACTGAGGGCTCCGCTCAAAAAGACAAGCGCAGTATAGTTTTATAATAAAAGGTTTTTGTCCCCCTACTCCTCCACAATCATCAAGGCTGCAATGTCATAGAAGAGTAGAAATAAATTACAATGCCGCCAGCATTAAAACGTGATTTTGTAAGCAAGAAACATCTGGAAAACTGCCTAACTTATTCGTTTTCCTGCGTTTCGGCAAAAATTTCCCCCTTAGTTACCGTGACGTTGCAATTGATGGCGCGCTTGTCATGGAATAGCGGCACAAAGTCACGGACGCCTGCCTAGAATTCCAATAGAACCATGGGAACAGCATTACCCCAGAACACGGAGGAAAACTATATAGGAGTAGAAACTCCGTTGTCTCCAGCGACCAGAAAAGGTCACAAGCCCGTGGCGCCACTATCCAGCTGGCGACGCCTGGCGGCCATGAAAGAAACTACTGAAATACATCGTCACGGCGTGCCCGCTGAAGCAAACACCCGTGTCGTCTGCTTGTCGTCTGCTTTGAGCGCGCACCGGAGCCGCCTGCCCGGGCGCTGCATTTTTTTTTCGCTGCTGCTACTACGAGGCGTCGCATGGCGCCGCCACTGCATGCGACCCCGTCGGCGTATGCAATTGTGACTTTATCTGGTCGCCTGCGCTCGCTCGCGCTGACGGGAGTTTCACCTTCTATATAGTCTTGCTCCGTGCCCCAGACAGAATAGAGCACGCGATGGAGCAGAATCTTAGCGAATGCATGGACGCCATGTATAGAACCCAAGGAACCTACGACCAATGAAGATGGGGAGCCGGTCGTTCCTTTAAATGCGATTCTTTCGATTCGACGACGCCACAGAAATATCACGAAAACGGTACACATCTTTCAGTGAATGTCCCGCTGCGCATGCCTTTAAGCGTAACAGCTTTCCACGCTAGCAGCACCTACGGAAGACATCAGCACGGCTTCGCGGATGGCCGTACAGTGGCGCTGTAGTCTCGACAGAGTGTCTCACTTCCACTCAACGGTTCCTCCACTTCACCAATTTCGGGTTACGAAACTTGAGCGATGTGAAACTGGAAACAAATGAAAAGTTTCTTTTCGTGTCTCTGAGAGTCACAAAAAACTCCACAAGTTCGTATCAAGCCACAATCGAATACACAGCATTTCGAAACACGAGCGAATGTTTCAAAGCTTATAGTTACACCTCGAAGGAGCTCACATTTCTGGTGGAGCGCGGGACGCATATCACCGTGACTGCGAAAAACAGCAGTCCCACATATATGAATACCACGTTCTTATTAGTATGCCGGATCAAATGCAAAGCGAAACATTTCGATTTTGAAGATCCAGTGACGATTGGTCGTAACCAGTCGAAATACCTTTCCATTACTAACATGGAGCAGGAATAGACAAGAATGCAACCTCTGGTCTCCGGCAGGGCAACATGGTCCTTGCACCCGACACTTTTGGGTGAAGAGCGCTAGAGTACTCGGGGACACTTAAAGCCAGTCCGAAGTCAGCGGCACGCTGGGGCCATCTGGCGGCTGAAAAGATAACCATTCCCAGAGACTGCTCCGGTGTTTTCTATGCTCCCAGTTTCATCGCTACTAAAAATAGGCATTCGATTAAGGTTCGTTATTTCCTGCTTTTCGTTAATGAGCAGCAAATGAAGCGAACTTTGTCGTCACTTTTGAAAAAGATTGGATCCAGTAGCATTTAGCTGCGCCGTATGCCTGTGCTTCGAACGGCGACGATTCCTCTTGAAGCAACTGTATTATTTATCTTTTCTTACTCCCCTACCAGCGAATTGCTTTGCTTCCTGTATATTCTTGCCCAAATTAGCTGGACCTTTGAACCTTGTTGATCACGGCAACATAATTACCTGCGCTTTATATTTTTATTTTTTTTCACAATTGTCAGTGACTATGCAGTGAAAACAAAATGTGAATCGTTATGCGCCACGCTTTGGTTTGGAACAAAACTGTGCTGGCCTTTCTTCATACAAGCATAGGCACTTAAGCGGTCATTAGAGAAATGTATAGTACCTTGCACAAATAAAATACTGAGTACAAATACTTTTGAAGCGATAGTTTCACTACGCCATGTAAAGCCAGTCACCGGGCCGAGCCGAAAGCCTTCAATGCGCATGCGCCGAGTAAAAGGTGTGCCTCGCGTGACGTCAGAGTTGCGCCGCTGCCGACTGCGCAGCCTCGCTGCGCGCGTCGCGCATGCGCAGTGGCTACAGGCGCGCTGCGTATGCGCAGTTAGCTCGGACACTCTATAAACAGTGGGTGCGAAGCGGTCCTTCTTCCGATGAACGAAGGGGGGAGAAGTGGAAACTACGCGTGTATGCTGCGGCCAACAAACAGGTGCGTAACAAAGGAAACACTTTCTGCTGAATAAACAGCTTTACCACGTCTAACTGCATGAAGCTATCGCGCGCAGACATGTTTAACCGGAGCTAAACCATCAGCAATTTTTTCGTCCTGTCTTTCCCTTAATAATAATGATAATTGTTTTTTGGGGAAAGGAAATGACGCAGTATCTGTCTCACATATCGGCGGACACCTGAACCGCGCCGTAAGGGAAGGTATATATGAGGGAGTGAAAGAAGAAAGGAAGAAAGAGGGCCGCCGCGGCGGCTCAGTGGTTAGGGCGCTCGACTACTGATCCGGAGTTCCCGGGTTCGAACCCGACCGCGGCGGCTGCGTTTTGATGGAGGCAAAACGCTAAGGCGCCCGTGTGCTGTACGATGTCAGTGCACGTTAAAGATCCCCAGGTGGTCGAAATTATTCCGGAGCCCTCCACTACGGCCCTCTTTCCCTTAAGTATTTTCTCTTTTTCTAACAGAGCATTCTCTATTGACAAATGCATCGAAAACGCACGCAAAGTTATGCGCAAGAGAGACGCACACAGCTTTGTGATACCCAGCCTCAGAACTAAACTCGGTGTTTCAACGCCGGTTGCACCGTCGAGCAATCGGTATTTGCGCCTCATCGGTGTACTCTTTCTCAAGCTGTTCCACTCATCGCTGCGGCTCGAGAGGCGACGATTGAGCCTCACGTTCTCACGCGAACACCCTGTGCACCGCCGCGCGATATCGCTTGCACGCCAACCGACCCGGCGAGCGAAGATGACAAATGGTGAACGCGCGCGCGCTTCAAAAGCGCGCCAACCTACGAGGTCATGTCCGCCCGTGTCCGTACACGCATGAATCATGTACGCACCTCACACGTTGCGTGCGCGTATAGCCCAGTATGAAGCAGCGAGTGCGGATCTCATACTCGAGTATAGCATTGTATATGTATGTATAATGCGCGTGTGTGTTCATATATGTATATATACACAAACTCCATTCGGGAACTGCATATACATAACTAGATTTTCGCGCCTCTGCAAGACAAATGATGGGCCGGAACCGAGGCTGCCGATTGGATGCGGACGCTTTAGAGTGTGTGCACGGAGGAGATTGGCACGCACCCATGGATCGATCGTGTTATGTCTGCACATGTGCATGTTTGCTGCCAATATCTTAGGTACGACAGCGCTCAAAGCAGAGAAGGGCTGGGATATTATATGACGAGTATGCGTTCTTTGTATCCGGTTTATAATATATTCTATGCGATTAAATTCTGCAGTATTTTTTTAGCCGCCGCGGTGGCAGAGTCATTACGGCGCTCAGCTGCTGGCCCAAAAGACGCGGGCTCGATCCCAGCCGCGGAGGTCGAATTTCGGTGGAGGCGAAATTCTAGAGGCCCGTGTACTGTGCGATGTCAGTGCACGTTAAAAAACCCCAGGTGGTCGAAATTTCTGGAGCCTTTCACTACGGCGTCTCTCATAGCCTGAGTTGCTTTGGGACGTTAAACCCCCATAAAACCAAATCTCCAACATTTGATCGATTCTTTCTTGCTGAAGCTTCATCGCCGGCTCAAGCAACGCCATGACGCTTGAAATCGCCGGGACCTTTAAGTCAACACGGCAGGGAAAAAAGATGGAAGACCATAAAAGGAAAAGGGTTGTTTCATTTTGTTAGTCGGGGTGAGGGCCTCGTCAGATTTCCTTGGTCTGTCACCTTTCGCCTCATCTAACAAGAATGTCTCTGTCTAAAGTCCGCGCCTTTGTTAATGTTGAAGTCTACGTCTATGTCCAAAGCGCCGGCTCAACCACATGGAAAGAGTGGAAAGTTGCATCGGTTTATATATACACAACTGCAGGAAGAACTAGCCATCGCAAAAGATGTTAGCTCCGGATAAGGAAGCCGCTGTATACTAAACAAGAAAGTGTTTACTTTGCCACCCCTTCTTATGAATCAGAAATTCCGCACTCTGACTTGGCGTCTTCAAGCGAGCCGAGCGTGTCATGGAAGGACACGTCATTGACGTACGGTGCCGCCATGCCGGCCGGAAGCTTGACCGCGGGCCGCCCGATTGCTCTCACACGAAGACAGATATGAACGTGGAAACGGAAACGCGGCAGCTCTGCGTGATGGCCCAGTGACAGGCACGGGAAGTTGGGATCGCTGTCGGCGATGGGGTTGTGGCGGGAAAAGAGGTGACTGACAAAAAAGGCGTGAGACCATTTCCTCACAAAGAACGGGCAGCAAAGCAGAGGCGGGAAATAGTGGGGAAACGGAAGGACTATGGCAGTGAGCAAAATATAAGCAGAAAGAACACAATCCCCGTTGCTTGTTTGTAGAAGTAAGAAAAAAAATACAGTGAAAGGAACAAATGCGACAGCCACAAACGTGAGTGCATAATAGATCTCAACACAAAGAATGAAAGGAGGTACAGAAGTCAGGGAAGGGGTGAGTTTTTCATGAAAGAGAGGAAAGAAAAACGTCAGGGAAATTTAGAAAGCAGAGAGCGATTCATTCCTGATTGTGCTGAAGGAATCACCGAAATCATCAATAGGCATCTATGCCAAACACACACGTTTGGAAGGTCCCCAACAAGCCGATCACAAATGTCTTCCTTCTTCACAGTTATGCCGTGAACCGTCACATATACAAACCAGTGTGATTTCGTAAATGCTTATATCGCTTCTACCCAACGCTGATGACTTCAGATGAATGCACCTGACATTAACTGTGGCACAGACAAATTCAGCAAAAGGAAATTTACAGCTGTGTTCTCAGATGTGATCATTTGCCAGATTTAATCGTGTTTTTTTTTTGTAGCTGTTCTGTGGTTAGGAGCTGGCTTTTCTTCTTTTTTTTCTAAAGTACATTCGTCCTTCCTAAAAGGGTGACATAGAGTGCAGCATGGCAATGTGCGAAAATAAAATTCAGTTAACATAGTGAATTTCAAGAAGTAGATAATTTGCCACCACAAAGTGATTTCAGACTGAAACGTTGTACTTCTTAAGGTTAGAACATGGCAGCTAAGTGGTGTCAGAGCATAACTAAATTTGTCTCGCACCTTTTAGTGCCTGTATTGACCTGTAATGTGAAAAGAAATATTAACACGGCACAACTCCACACATCGTAAATAATATAGTGTGTAAAAATGTGACCAGTTTTCATTTGCTGCTCGTAGAACTGGATAAATTGCTAACGTATCTGCAGGGACTGTCGTTTACAACATATTTATCAAAGAAATATCAGGCAGAATCAAGAGGCGCAGGAGTCCTGCTGAAACAACAAAACATGTAAAAGGTAACCTTAACAGTAAATCGGCTTTTAAAAATATATGACACCGTAAACGCTGCAGTGGAAGGCGACAGAGCACCTTTGAATTCTCTTCTGGATTCAGCACTATATATACACCTGCATATTTTCTCGCTGTTCCGTTACCCTTAGGCACTTGGAAATTGTCAAAATTAGGTTAAATTATGATCAGAAATACCTATTTCACAATAAATCTAAGTTTTTTCACACTTCTGTAGCGAGAAAACTTAGTGGTGAAATCCTTGAGGTTCATAAATTTAATCCAAGGTTTTCGATACCTGGCCGCTTCAAGGTTAAGTTCACATGGGCAGCATTCAAGAAAACTACACAAGGCAAAGGTCAATCACGACAACGAGCTATGTAACACAGTGACTGCTGAAAGTTGCGCGCAAATATAGAACGACTGATTATACACCTGCGTAAGGTGAGCATTACGGCTAACAGCACACCAAGAGGCAATGGGATGCGAAATTCTGCAGCTCCTTTTGAAATCTCGGCGATACAAATGCGGCGAGTTGTACCAGAAACAGAAATGTGAACTTGTGGCCTAATAATAGTATTATAGTAATGCGTCAATTACTAGTATAGTATTATTACGATAATTAGTAATGTAGATAGTATAGTAGTAATCGTATAATAATCATATTATAGCACATGCAATCACATAGAATAAGAGGAGCCGGAGCGGACTAGTATCCAACAAATCATTACACTTAGAGTATCACCCCTACTACAAAAATATGTGGTAGTGGTTAGAACTACTGGCAGTTTTCTTTCTTGTAACGTTATGCGCAAACGTGTTTTTTTGTTCCGTTTGAAGTCCCGGTGTATGCATTATATGTACCCATATATATATATATATATATATATATATATATATATATATATATATATATATATATATATATATATATATATATATATATATATATATATATATATATATATATATATAATCACCAAAAATTGAAGAAACATAACAGGATTTAATTCACGACGTTTCGGCTGGAGGACCAGCCTTTTTCGAGCCGAAACGTCGTGAATTAAATCCTGTTATGTTTCTTCAATTTTTGGTGATTTTATATTATATTGACCAAATCAGCTGCCAAGAAATCACTTTTGATATATATATATATATATATATATATATATATATATATATATATATATATATATATATATATATATATATATATATATATATATATATATATATATATATATATATATATATATATATATATATATATATATATATATATATATATATATATATATATATATATATATATATATATATATATATATATATATATATATATATATAAATGTCTTGCTTTCGCTGCCTGTAATTTCTAAGACTACACCTGCGCATCCTTCAACAATATGCCCGGCAGGACGCTGTCAGTAATGAATAGCCAAGAAAAATCCTGCAACCTCAAAGCCACATGGCCTCCGAGAGTGTCCCCCGTCGCGAATCTCGGAGGCCACGGCAGCCGTCACAGTGCAGTGCAGTGCCGAGCTGCTCTCGTGGCGTGTCGTCGTCCCGCTTGGCTCCCACCGCTCAAAAGGGCGACTGATTGGCGACCGATTCTCGTCGCCCCTCGCTCCGCTTCTTTTCCGCCTCTCTTTTTCCCTCGCGCTGCTGAGTTCGGACGGGGCCGCTTTATCGCCGGACGCTCATTCCCTCGTTCGATTTGCCTCTCTTTCTCTACGTCTACATTTATCTTTCTTTCTTTTTCCACTTTTTTTTTTATCCCGCTTCTTTCTAGCCTTCGTCCCGGTACGAAAACGCCCCACGCATGTATTATACTTGTCCGCTCCACCCCGGCCGCGGCTGGCGTCACGCCCTCAAATCTGCTCCTGCGGGTTCGCCGACTTCGCCTGGCTGCAGTCATGGTGCCTCCTTTTTTATTCGTGTTCTGTTGGTCGCACGAACCCGCCGCGGTGGCTCAGTGGTTAGGGCGCTCGACTACTGATCCGGAGTTCCCGGGCTCGAACCCGACCGCGGCGGCCGCGTTTTTATGGAGGAAAAACGCTAAGGCGCCCGTGTGCTGTGCGATGTCAGTGCACGTTAAAGATCCCCAGGTGGTCGAAATTATTCCGGAGCCCTCCACTACGGCACCTCTCTCTTCCGTTCTTCTTTCACTCCCTCCTTTATCCCTTCCCTTACGGCGCGGTTCAGGTGTCCAGCGATATATGAGACAGATACTGCGCCATTTCCTTCCCCCCCCCCAAAAAAAAAACAATTCTAATTATATTGGTCACACGTGTGTGTATCTTGTGTGGATGTGTCTGTGCGCACACACGCGAGCCAGCTTACAAGGAGAACACTGAGCACGAAACAAAGCAAGCGTTGAAGAAGATCGGGGAAAGGGAGCAACGGGTATACACTGCAAAAGAACACAATAGGATGCATGGCTGAATCCCGAAATCACTGTGCAATGTATCTAGCCGGTAACATACTTTAGCCTTTTTTTTCCTTCTCAGCATCACCACAATTTCACGTTAATAATTGCAGAAGCCGTCTTTCTCAGGTTGGCTTGGTCGTTCTGGACATAAAAAATCGCAGCGCAGGCAAGGGTCGAAGTTTGAGTCTGAGAACGGAAGCACCAGGTGCAATGTCGTTGTTCGGAAGCGATCAAAAACTGTCTTTCCTCAACGTCAAGCACGTTAACGTTTCTATCTTAATACAATGTATTTAGGGAAAACCGGCCACAATGTGGATTAGATTTCAATTAAGGAGCACAAACTAATTACTCCCCGTCCTAATTTCTCAACTCCAAAGCTGCTCAGAAAACTGTACAGCTATTTCCAGCCGTGCGGGTGTTGTCTGGTGGAGACTAATGACTAATTACTCCTCAATGTTTTTTATCTTAATCAGCCCGACTTTAAACTTTTGTATTGGTATTATCTATTCACAAGGGTAGAAACTTGGGCGAGTCGGTAACGGTGATCCATGGAAAGTGAGAGTAGCGCAAAACGGGACAAAGGGACAGAGAAAGACAGACACAACACAGGCGCTAACTTCCGACTGAAAGAAACCAGGGCGGCCAAGACGAACGTAATCCGTGAGGGGAAACAGGCGCATGCGCCCAGAAAGATAATGAAAAACAGGTGAATGAGGATCTACGGATGTGCACGATTCAGCGTTTCTTTAAGAAGGCCAGCTCTCTTTTGGACAGGGAGATAGACGGCTTGCTTACACATTTATCGTCCAAGGCAGCGATACGAGCTGCTTCAATAATCTCTCGCGTTAACTGATCCCGGTGTCTGGCAACGATCGAGCACTTGTCCAGAAATGGCACACAACCACACTCCTTGCAGTGTAAAGCCAGATTACTGCCAGTAAAAGTTCTCAAGTTATTTTTGTGTTCGCGAAGTCTCTCATTCAAGCACCGACCTGACTGACCAACATACCGCTTGCCGCAAGAGAGAGGGATGTCATAAACAATGCCTTCAGTACATTTCACGAATTTCTTTCTGTGGTTAATGGTGCACTGCAGCTTTTGGGGACGTTTATCAGCGGGCAAAGTTTTTTTGGAAAGCGCACTTAGTTTTTCAGGGGCAGAAAAAACGACACGAACATTAGCTTTTGTCCCAATTTTCTTGAGATTGTGGGACAGGCAATGAATGTAAGGAATAACGGCAATTTTGTCTTTTTTTTCTTTCTGAAGGCACGGACGGCAGTTGACCTTCCTGGCGCTTCTTCTTTAGTATGCCTTCGGCGACAGAAACACAAATATCAGCTGGGTAGCCTGCTTGATGGAACCTTGCGAGTTGAGCGTGAAAGCTCTCGCTGATGAGGTGGGGGCATGACTTTTCCAGAGCATTCTTCAAGCATAAATTAATAATGCCCCTTTTAACGAGTTTAGAATGGGCAGATATATAGGGGAGTAGAGGTTTGTTTGCCCGAGGTGCATAGCTCCAACACAGGTGGTTGTCCAGGAATTTAAAACGGATATCAAGAAAGCGAATCTCGTTGTCGGTTGGCATTTCGTTAGTCAATAGCAGCGGTGAAAAACACTCTTGTACCTTAGCTAAAATACCGTCCGTGCCTTCAGAAAGAAAAAAAGACAAAATTGCCGTTATTCCTTACATTCATTGCCTGTCCCACAATCTCAAGAAAATTGGGACAAAAGCTAATGTTCGTGTCGTTTTTTCTGCCCCTGAAAAACTAAGTGCGCTTTCCAAAAAAACTTTGCCCGCTGATAAACGTCCCCAAAAGCTGCAGTGCACCATTAACCACAGAAAGAAATTCGTGAAATGTACTGAAGGCATTGTTTATGACATCCCTCTCTCTTGCGGCAAGCGGTATGTTGGTCAGTCAGGTCGGTGCTTGAATGAGAGACTTCGCGAACACAAAAATAACTTGAGAACTTTTACTGGCAGTAATCTGGCTTTACACTGCAAGGAGTGTGGTTGTGTGCCATTTCTGGACAAGTGCTCGATCGTTGCCAGACACCGGGATCAGTTAACGCGAGAGATTATTGAAGCAGCTCGTATCGCTGCCTTGGACGATAAATGTGTAAGCAAGCCGTCTATCTCCCTGTCCAAAAGAGAGCTGGCCTTCTTAAAGAAACGCTGAATCGTGCACATCCGTAGATCCTCATTCACCTGTTTTTCATTATCTTTCTGGGCGCATGCGCCTGTTTCCCCTCACGGATTACGTTCGTCTTGGCCGCCCTGGTTTCTTTCAGTCGGAAGTTAGCGCCTGTGTTGTGTCTGTCTTTCTCTGTCCCTTTGTCCCGTTTTGCGCTACTCTCACTTTCCATGGTATTATCTATATACGTATGTTTTGCTATACAGCATTATATTCCTGTTTTCGTAATATTTGCCGTAGTTTCATATCAGGCGCTGGAAGAAGCTCCAAGAAACGCCAAACGTCCACGTAAAGCTAGAAGTACTGACGCTTTTCAAAGTCTAAAGCCCCTGAAGCACCAGCTTCACGACAGGGCACTACCCTACAGCTTGTAGCCTGCTTCCGTAAGGCACTAAAGTGTCCAAGAGACTTTCGAAAAGCACCGTGCACGAAACGTTTTCCTCTAGGTTGTTAC
This sequence comes from Amblyomma americanum, assembly GCF_052857255.1. Classification (NCBI taxonomy): domain Eukaryota; kingdom Metazoa; phylum Arthropoda; class Arachnida; order Ixodida; family Ixodidae; genus Amblyomma; species Amblyomma americanum. Next base: position 168,277,082 of record NC_135501.1, on the reverse strand, counting down.
ATCTCACAGATACTTTGGGTATACTACTTTCTATGGATTGGTGAAGTGTCAACTGCCAATAGGAGCGGCCGGTAAGCCACCACAGCACTAAAAACTGTTCAAGCGCTAACGCCTTTTGAGGGTGCTGGAGAATGACGTATTGAATTCAGCACTAGAGGTGACGTTTTTCACGGCGTCCTGGGCAAAAAAAAAAATTTAATCTGTCCTTCCAGAAGACTGTTAAGCCTGCGAACAGATTTCTATTCTTAGTGCGTAGCACAGAACATTACGAGGTTAAAGCCCATACCAGCCTCCTTGCATCACGTATTTCTTTATTTATTTATTCAGTATACCCCTAAAGGCCCTCTAGTCGAGGGTGGATTCATCTATAGCTTTCGCTTGCCTTTGGCATGATACGGTCTGGGCCGAATCATTCGCGCCAGACGTTGCGTGTTGACCCATGCCGGCCGAGCTTAAAAGGAGAACGGGTCCTCCATAGAATTGCTGTTGCGTTAACCGTACTTCAAAGCAGCCCCGTTACCCGCGCGGCGGGCGCAGAGTAACGTAAGGGGTCCGAAAAAGTGATACACAGTTATCTGGTGGTACCTGTCACAGTGGCTCAGTGGTCAGGGCGCTCGGCTACTGATCCGGAGTACCCGAGTTCGAACCCGACCGCGGCGGCCGCGTTTCGATGGAGGTAAAACACAAAAAAATGTGCCCGTCTGCTGTGCGATGTCAGTGCACGTTAAAGATGTCCAGGTGGTCGAAATAATTCCGGGGCCCTCCACTACGGCACCTCTTTATTCCGTTCTTTCACTCCCTCCTTCATCCCTTCCCTTACGGCGTGGTTCGGGTGTCCGCCGAGATATCTGAGACAGTTACTGCGTCATTTGCTTCAATCACAACCAGTTTTCAGTTATCTGCTGGCTATGCGTGCGCCTCAATAACAATAATATATCGCCATTACCAAAGCTAGGTACCACGTAGTTGACGGCACTGCAAAGTAAACGGGGTGCCGTTTCGCAAATCATAGTTCCTGCGAATAAAAAGGCGAGTCAATTTACAATTGACGCTATATATAGCCTAACCCCGAGGTCAGTTAGGTAAAGAAACAGCCGTTTATAAGGAATGTTTCAATAAGTACAACCGTCGCTATAGGCCCGACGCATGCGGCAGGTCAAAAAAGTTAAAAAAAATACGAGCACGAAAATAAGCCGACAAGTGGCAGAATCCCGACCACACGACGGAAGACACACACCTTACCTGCCCCGGTTGTCCCGGTCCGTTCACGTAGAGGGAGTGGCCAGGTGTTCTTTTTCCATTACCGGCCGATCGAAGACACCGCACCGGTCCCGCGGCGGCCCGGGCGGCATGCAGAGACGTTGACGAATTGGGTGTCGTGATGGATGGTTGTCATTAGGGCCACCGCCGGCACCGTTTGGGCCCCGCAACAAGAGGCGACCGCGTCGGGCCCCGCCGCGATCGAGCCCACTGCGGGCGACGGCACTCAGGCTAAACCGCCGTCGGAAGAGGACCTGTATAACACGCCTCTTGACGCCTTTTGGACGCGATGCATGCGCGGCAGTGGAGCCGCGGTGATGAGAAGCCGTGAAGGCAAGGAAATGGAGGCGATGACTGAAACGTTCCTCCGCGTGGCCGCCGAGGTATCACCTGCTCTCGAGAGCTCTCCAGGGCACAGCGGAAGAAGGCGGAACCGAAATAAACACAAAAAGGAAAGGTTTGTGGACTATCTCGGCGTAATAGGGTATCAGCGGCCCCCAAACGAGAAATTTTACATCGGAAAACCGTGCCGAAGCGCATTTTTCGCTGGAGAATGCCCAAGAAGTACGTGGTTCTAATGAGACCCCCCCCCCGCATAGATCCGCCCCTGGGGAGCGGGGATGCAGTTTCAATAACCAGTAACTTCGTGAGTAAATAATTAAATAATTACTTATGCTGCGAAATTACGGCCCTAAAGATATTAATTAGAATAATCAATTACTAGTCGATAGAAAAAATTCATTACATTCTATTTACAGGGAAGATAAGCGTGTTACGTTGATTTAGTTGCAGTAATTTAATTATGATCACGTCTGCATCGGTGTAGAATGTAGCGCGATCCGAATGTTTTCATGTTTGCTCCAGCTGATATGGATGAGCAAATTTTTTCCTTTAGTGACGGTCATGTATAGTCAGCAACAAAAAGTGATGGAGCAGAATATAGCAAAAACTTCGGCTCGCTAAGACCAAGTACTCGTAGCAGCCTTCTTGCGAAAGCAAACCGCTTTAGACCAGTTTAACACGAGTCGGTTAACCTTGAAGTGATCACTATCAAATCGCGTTCGACAGAAACTTAAAATTCTGGCAGGAGCGATAGGGACAAGCGATGGGCTGTCAACTAAATAAGAATGACCGCGGCTGTCAGTTGCCTCCCTATTTATACGTGACCCGATACGTTCTAGGCAAAAGCCGAAAGGTCGAACAATGCACAGCATCGTATTGTGTCTAGCCCGAGGGATTGCAACCAGGCACGAAATTTATATACCCGGTGCATGAATGCGCCGAAAAACGCAAGAACAACACCAAATAGGCAAATGCATTCTCTTTGAGTATACACCCAAAGTGCAGGCAATCAACGTTGAAAAAATAGCGTACGCAAACCGAATGTGCGGCCGCAGAGATGAAAAACAGAGCGAAAAAAAAGAAAGAAAACGAGACAGAGTGAGGGGACAAAGAGATAGAAGCTGCTTCCCTGATATGCACCAACGAGCACAATTCGACACTGTTCTGTCCAACAGCTCAGCCTCAAAGTGGGTGTGACGCAAACCAACTGCCAAGCACACGTTATCTTTAAGCCTATTCGGGTATGCCTTGAGCACATATCTATTCAGGAGCAATCTGGTCGCGTCCAGCAAGCGTAAGCCCGATAACAAAAAGTGATAAGGCCACACAACGGTGGCGATGAGCAAATAAACTGATAAAAATAAGAGAGCATGTCGACAGTCTCAGAATGTGAAGTCGAATGAGCCAAGCCTGTCTGTAGAGTTGATTAATCTGGGCACGGCGAAAAATGGCACGTATCAGATAGTTTTTGGGCAAGTGATCAGTGATACGCTATCAGGATCAGCGTCAGCGAGAAGCTGTCTGCGCATGTGCAGGTGGCGCTCCAAGTGCGCACACATCTGCAACCACGCAGGCGCAGCTGGGACCTCGATTAGACAGATAGTGCTGTGGTAAAGCTTTCTATATTGTCACCTATTAACCAGGTAATTCATATTCCTAAAGCCGTGGTTGGGAATGCGCCAATCAGTACTGAACACCAGACATGTGGTAGTGCAGTCCCAAGTTAATTATGCGTTGGCATTAGAATTAAGCCCCACCTCGAAGAAAAAGTGGTCGGCAACGCCCGGCGGTGTAATGACATTTGCCATCTAAAACCACATGCCAAGCAAAAATAAATACGAATGGCCCAGCAAAAAGCACAGCAAAGTTTTTCGGCAGTTTGTAAAGTTGATCAAAAATATTTGTTGAGCAAAGAAATTCATGGAAAAGCATACAAGAAAACATGAAGACAAGATAAATAAGTAGAGCAGAAGCAATTAAAAGATAGGAGAATAACTAATGCTAATGCATTGTCATCCTTTAATGATGTTCATGTTCATGTGCATGTTCGAAATCAGTGCCATACATCAGGCAAAGGAGACGCCAGATAAGCTCTGTAGCGAGGGGAAGCGGGAAGCTGCAAGCACCCAACTTTTGTTCCGAATTTTCCTCTCCAAATGAAATGGCCGGTTGATGAACCGTAAGCAAATGCACGCAAAACAAGTTAAAGCAACCCCAAAACGGCTCACGCAGCGCGTTTTAAATCTAATTTAAAATAGTTGAGACCAACCTGGGAAGTCACGTATGCTTTTTTTTCCCCGGGTATTGTGGTTGTCAAATCTTTCCGTTTTCTATTTTATTTATAAGCGTTCGTTAACTGTAGTCGGATACAACTCAAGAACACAGTGGCTTTTCAACGCCAAAGCACCCACTTCCGGCCGATGGCATCGGCCGATTCTAATGACCCTGCTAGCGTGACAATGCAGGGAGCGGCGCCACAATGGAGAAAGGGGCCTATCCTTGACCATGGAGGGAGGGAACTATTCCCTTTCATCACCAATCCCTGCTTTGTCACGCTATCATGGACCCGCAATGTTATGAGAATCGGTCGACGCCATTGGCAGGAATTGGGCCCTTTGACGGGAAACAGCGGCTGCTTTCTTCAGTTGTATCTGACTATAGTATATTTTGTGGGAAAGCAATAGATATATAGCGCGTTGTATGACGCCGAAACTGTGGTGACATTTTAACGCCAGCCGCAGCATCCGCCTCGGTAGCGCAGTAGGCAGCGCGTCAGTCTCATAATCTGAAGGTCGTGAGTTCGATCCTCACCCGGGGCAGGCGGAGTTATTTTTTGTGCCCCCCCCCCTTTTTTTGAAGAAGAAGAAGAAGACGACTGAACGAGTCATGCCACTATCATCACAACACAGAAAACCAGGGGCTTGCAGGCTAGTATAAGCGAGCAGTTGGCGGCAATGTTATCCTTTAGCTCCCTAAGCCTCAGTCATACCCTGAAGGTTCCCCTGATGCTGCATCGTAATAAAGTTCTTGCGTTTTCTCGCCCCTAATTGGAAACAGTATTTGGGGAGCTAAAAGTGTCATCTAATGTCCACACACCAACGGTAGAAAAACAGGCATGTCGAGAACCTCCAACAAGGCGGGAAATTTGAATTCAATGAATGAACAAAAGATTTTACTGCGGCAGAAAAACTGAATCTCGTGTCGCGCAAGTAGCGTGCTAAGTACGGATAAATCTCCTATGATTAGCGAACTACATGGGCGTGAACTCGCTGGTATATTCACGCAGCTTCAGTGAAAAGAAAGAACATGATTAGCACTTGAATGACCTCTTATGTCTTATCTGGCGTTCAGTTTCTGCTAAACAAAAAAAAAAGTCACACCCTCTTAAGCGCTTCCCCTTTAAATTGGCCGCTTGAATGCTTACCGACGGTATCAAGCCGGCTTCCGCTCCTTGACGTCATCCACCAACGACGCGGGTATGTTTGAGCGATCGAGAAAAAAGCAATCAAACAAAGAGGATCGTGCAGTGATAATGGTAATAACTTGGCATTAGAATTAAGCACCACCTTGAAGAAAAAGTGGTCGGCAACGCCCGGCGGTGTAATGACATTTGCCATCTAAAACCACATGCCGAGCAGAGCAAAAATGAATACGAATGGCTTAGCAAAGAGCACAGCAAAGGTTCTCGGCAGTTTGCAAAGTTCAACAAAAAATCTTTGTTGAGCAAAGAAATTCATGGCAAAGTATATAGGAGAACATGAAGACAAGATAAATAAGTAGACCAGAAGGAATTAAAAGATAGGTGAATAACTAATGATAATGCATTGTCATCCCGTAATGATGTCCATGTGCATGTTCGAAATCAGTGCCATACATCAGGCAAAGGAGACGCCAGATAAGCTCTGTAGCGAGGGGAAGTGAGAAGCTGCAAGCACCCAACTTTTGTTCCGAATTTTCCTCTCCAAAAGAAATGGCCTGTTGATAAACCGTAAACAAACGCAAGCAAAATAATTTAAAGCAACCCCAGAACGGTACACGCAGTGCGTTTAAATCTAATTTAAAATTGCTGAGACCAACCTGGGAAGGCAGACTATGAGTCAGTATGCTTTTTCTTCCCGGGTATTGTGGTTGTCAAATCTTTCCTTTTTCTAAACTTTTTAATATGCGTTCGTTAACTATAGTGGGATACAACTCAAGAACGCAGTGGCTTTTCGACACCAAAGAACCCCTTTCCGATCAATGGCGTCGGCTGATTCTCATGACCCTGCTAGCGTGACAAATCAGGGAGCGGCGCCGCAATGGAGAGAGGTGTCTATCCTTGACCATGGAGGGTGGGGACTATCCCGTTTCATCACCACTCCCTGCTTTGTCACGCTAGCATGGTTATGAGAATCGGTCGACGCCATTGGCTGGAAAAGGGGTTCATTGACCGGGAAAAGCCGCTGCTTTCTTGAGTTGTATCGGACTATAGTCCATATTGTGGGAAAGCAATAGATACACAGCGCGTTGTATGGCACCAAAACTGAGGTGACATTGCAACGTTCGCCCCAGCATCCGCCTCGGTAGCGCAGTAGGCAGCGCGTCAGTCTCATAATCTGAAGGTCGTGAGTTCGATCCTCACCCGGGGCAGGCGGAGTTAATTTTTTACCTTTTTTTTGAAGGGGACAAATGAATGAGTCATGCCCCTATCATCCCAACACAGAAAACCAGGGGCCGCAGGCTAGTATAGGCGAGCAGCTGCCGGTAATGTTCTCCTTTATCCCCCTAAGCATCAATCATACCCTGGAGATTCTCCTGACTCTGCGTCGTAATAAAGTTCTTGCGTTTTCTCGCCCCTAATTGGAAACTGTATTTGGTGAGCTAAATGTGTCAATCTAATGTCCACACACCAACGGTAGAAAAACAGGCATGTCGAGAACCTCCAACAAGGCGGGAAATTTGAATTCAATGAATGAATAAATATATTAACCCGACAGCAAAACTGAAGCTCGTGTCGAGCAAGTAGCCTGATAGGTACGGATAAATCTCCTATGAATAGCGAACTACGTGGGCGTGACCTCGCTGGTATATTCAGGCAGCTTCAGTGAAAAGAAAGAACATGATTAGCACTTGATGCGACCTCTTTTGTCTTATATCTGCCATTCAGTTTCCGTTTAAAAGAAAAATGTCACACCCTCTTAAACGCTTCCCCTTTAAATTGGCGGCTTGAATGCTTACCGACGGTATCAAGCCGGCTTCCAGCTTTTACAGGGACAGCTGCGGGAGGCACAACTCGCGGCTGAAACTATGTAAAGACTGTCCCAGACATAGAAAACACAGATGTGCTCTAGAAGGTTCAGCAAGAGCTAGACACTTCAGTCTAATGTCATTATAATGAAACGGTTTATAACGAAATGTTGGATACAACAAAGGAATGATGATTTCTCTTGAAAGCTCTGTCAATACGGGGCTATAACGAAACTACGGCTATAATGAAGTAATCGTTCGGGACCCTTCAACTTGATGGTTCAAATGCATTTGTGAGGACGATGTCATATATGGAATATATGGCAAAGTGGGGTATGAGCGTTGTAAAATGACGCCAAGCTGCACAGCATGTGGGCATGATGTTGACGGCAACGCTTGACGCGTTCGGTCTGAAGGCAGGCTGGGGAGTAAAATACTATACATGCCCATCAATTGCCCATTTCCGCTTCCGGCGGTCCATTTTTGTCAGTCCCGAGTAGGCTGTGCAGTCGCGTGCTTTACGCAAATCAGAGCAGCCTTTTTTATTCGAAAAAGTTGTTAGTAGTTTAAAAGAATATACCATCCCTTTCTCAATGACGTTCTCAGTTGCAAGGTCGTCGGGATAACACTGCGTGTACTGCACACATATCAGAAAAAAACATCGGGAGCTGATCGCCGACAGCACTTGCGAGCAATATGCAATAAAAGTCACAATAAGGTTGCGACATGTTTCCGCTGCACCGCTTCCACGTCTACCTGGGAAATAAATTGCCCATAGAAGCCTTGCGTAAACGGGAAAGTCTTCGTATTCGTATACCAATTATATGAACTCTCGGATATGTTCAATCTATTTAGTGGACGGCAGGCCTATGGATGAAAATCTGGTACCGATGTCGAACCTATAGGATATATAGTATATAAGCATATGGCAAGTGATTCTATTTTTATCGCATCATGCATTGCTCAAAAAGTTGTTTTCAACATCATGAAATTACTGAGATCATGGTATATGGTTTATGCGGGTTTAACGCCCCAAAGCCACTGAGGCTATGAGGGACGCCGTAGTGAAGGGCACCGGAAATTTCGACCACCTGGGGCTCTTTAACCTGCACTGACATCGCCGGGTACACGGGCCTCTAGAATTTCGCCTTCATCGAAATTCGACCGCCGCGGCCGGGATCGAATCCGCGTCTTTCGGGTCAGCAGCCGAGCGCCATAACCATTGAGCCACCGCGGCGGGTAATCACTGAGATCATGCCGCAATAGCAATGGTAAATTGACCTCTGTTTTGTGTTAAAATTGACATGGTTTTCATTGGCATGATCGCGGTGCGGCGCCAAGACTTTAATGCATTTCGGGCCGGCCCTCAAACACAAACTGGATTTGTACGTTGCAACTGAAATGTGGGCATATATGGGCACTGCAAATTTCTGGCCGCTCCTTGACGTCATCCACCAACGACGCGGGTATGTTTGAGCGATCGAGAAAAAAGCAATCAAAGAAAGAGGACAGTGCAGTGAAAATGGTAATAACTTGGCATTAGAATTAAGCCCTACCTTGAAGAAAAAGTGGTCGGCAACGCCCGGCGGTTTAATGACATTTGCCATCCAAAATCACATGCCGAGCAAAAATGAACACGAATGACTCAGCAAAGAGCACAGCAATGGTTCTGGGCAGTTTGTAAAGTTGAACAAAAAAATCTTTGTTGCGCAAAGAAATTCATGGCAAAGTGTGTAAGAGAACATGAAGACAAGATAAATAAGTAGAGCAGAAGGAATTAAAAGATAGGAGAAGACCTAATGCTAATGCATTGTCATCCTATAATGATGTTCATGTGCATGTTCGAAATCAGTGCCATACATCAGGCAAAGGAGACGCCAGATAAGCGATGTAGCGAGGGGAAGTGAGAAGCTGTGAGCACCCAACTTTTGTTCCGAATTTTCCTCTTCAAAGGAAATGGCCTGTTGACAAACCGTAAACAAAATAAACGCGCGCAAAACAATTTAAAGCAACCCCAGAACGGTACACGCAGTGCGTTTAAATGTAATTTAAAATTGCTGAGACCAAACAGGGAAGGCAGACTGTGAATCGTGTATGCTTATTTTTCCCTGGGTACTGTGGGCCTCAAATATTTCATTTTTCTATTTTTAATAAGCTTCGGACTGTAGTTTTATCTGACTATAGTCCGATAGAACTACAATTCGATATAGTTCGATACATAGTACATGTATCGGACTATAGTCCTGATACAACTTAAGAACGCGCCGGGATTTCCCGTCAATGATCCGGAGTTCCCACTTTCGAACCCGACCGCGGCTGCTGCGTTTTTATGGAGGAAAAACGCTGAGGCGCCCGTGTGCTGTGCGATGTCAGCGCACGTTAAAGATCTCCAGGCGGTCGAAATTGTTCCGGAGCCCTCCACTACGGAACCTCTTTCTTCATTTCTTCTTTCACTCCCTCCTCTATCCCTTCCCTTACGGCGCGGTTCATGTGTCCAACGATATATGAGACAGACACTGCGGCGTTTCCATTCCTCAAAAACCAATTATTATTAATATTATGGCCCCTTTCCAATCAAAGGCGTCGGCTGATTCTCATGACCCTGCTAGCGTGACAAATCAGGGAGCGGCGCCGCAATGGAGAGAGGTGTCTATCCTTGACCATGGAGGGTGGGGACTATCCCGTTTCATCACCACTCCCTGCTTTGTCACGCTAGCATGGTCATGAGAATCGGCCGACGCCACTGGCTGGAAGGGGTGTCCTTTGACGGGAAAAAGCTGCTGCTTTTTTTAATTGTATCCGACTATAGCACATGTGGGATAGCAATAGATATACAGTGCGTTGTGACACCGAAGCTGAGATGACATTTCAACTCCCGCCCCAGCATCCGCCTCGGTAGCGCAGTAGGCAGCGCGTCAGTCTCATAATCTGAAGGGCGTGAGTTCGATCCTCACCCGGGGCAGGCGGTGTTATTTTTTTTGCCTTTTTTCAAACGACGAAAGAAGGACTCAGGCCACCATCATCGCAACACACAAAAAAAGAACAGGCTGGCAGACTAGAATAGGTGAGGAGTATGCTGTAATGTTATCTTGTAACTCCCTAAGCCTCAGTTATGCATACCCTGTAGACCCTCCTAATGCCGCGCAGAAAAAAAGTTCTTGCTTTTTCTCGCCGCTAATTGGAAACAGTATTTGGTGAGCTAAATGTGCAAATCTAATGTCGACACATCAACGGTAGAAAAACAGGTATGCTGAGAACATCCAACAAGGAGGGAAATTTGAATTCAGGGAATGAAAAACTTTGAGACGACTGCGGCGACCCGCGCTGGAGAAATGCGAAAGTATTGCGTTGCTTGTATATATGGACCTCCTTCACCCCGCGACGTCACGAAGGTGCGGTGGCGCTGATGTTAGCAGCGACTTTCGCATGGTAGGCAAAACAGGTTCCGCTTGCCCGTGCCTACCGCAGCTGCCGCAGTTACCGGCGGCTGCTTCAAGCCTGTGAACTGCAGAAGCAGCATGTATTGACCAGCTGCGTCACTGCTGAATCCGCGTAGTAGCATAAAAAATATTAAATTAGCCTCGATAGGTTTCTCGCGCATAAATGCCGCATTCGGAAACTGGCTAACAGGCATTGGGCCACGGTAGTAAAGCGCGAAGTCTGGGATTCGATAGGCACTGCCACTCAATGCACTTAATAGTATGCAAGTTGCTGCGTTCATTGACCTGAACTTCAGGATAGTAGGCTGATAATTGCTCAAGGAAAAAAAAGACATATGCAGCTGCACACGTACTTATCACCTTGAGCCGGAGTGCACGGGGCGCCGACAGGTTCACTCGCCCCCAAGGAATGCGTTTTTTTGTTAATAGCACACCATGTTTTAATGGCGCGTTTTGTGACATTTAATATTTACTTGAAACTGTTTCTTGATATGACGACGTAATTATTTCATTCGAGTAGAAAGAAGTCTGGTAAGTTGTGTCAATCTTGCGCGGTCGCGTTGGTGTGCTTAGAATCGCACGTACCTTAAGTGTGATAAATGCCATATGCTTTTTCATTGCATCATGCATGTGTCATGTTTCATGAGTTAATACATGATCGCGAAGCTTGTTTGGAAAGAAGCAGCCGCAGGCGTGCTACTAACAGACACGTGGCGAGATTGAGAGGTGACGCGGCATAAAAAGTGTTTTCGTTATTCATGCATGCGATATGTAACTAAACTTGGTGCAAATATGAAATTCCTACGCTAGTTTCAGTAATTCCTTTTATTTATAGCTATACCTGGTGCAGTTCTGGGTAATTATAAATTAACACCGTCGTCAAGTCCCCCCAAGCTAGGTCTCAAATAATTGAGTAGATAGTGCGCAGTTTTTTTATGCCAGCATGTACATAAAGCCATGTTCTGTATGATGACGCGATTAGTTCTTTTTCTATATGATCAGTACTTATGCATGCATACTTACATGAAAACGTTTCTTACAAAAAATAACTAACACAATACTGCACGTGTAGAGAAAAAAATCGAGAGATTACGCTCCTCAACGTCTCAGGAATAGTTTGCGACAAATGGAATCACTTGATTTTCATGCGAATTACGAAGGTGAGTGATCCTGTCGCAGAAAATGTGAGAGGTCAGAAAACGAACCTTAAAGTTTATTCCCTCGTTTATGGCATCTTCGCTTTCGCTTTGGTCAAAGAAATGCGGCACTGAAATCAAAGAAATTACTTCACAATTTTTGACGACCACACTTCTAAAAAGCGTAATTTATAAATTTGTACTCAATATTTTGCTATAATTTTTCGTCACGAAACTAGACTTCAGGGCTAGGAAAAAAAATAATTCTAGAAATCAAAAATTTTCACCAAATCGACCAGCTTAACAAGAGGACAAGTCGGCCTGGCTGGTGCGTGGTCATGCGGCTAAAAACAGCGCTAAGCGAGACAGAGGAGATCAGGGACACGACGCTGTCCCCACTTTTCGCACAGCTAGACACGTACATATGTCAGCAGACGTTGAGCGCACGTCTGCTCCGACGAAACAAGGCCAGCGCTTCCCCTCACTATTGTCCTAGTGCAGAGTGCAAAACTAGTGCAGTGACACTAGTGCAGAGTGTCAAAACTTGTTTTACACAATGATTAGCGCATAAATAAACGGCAGGAATGCTTACTACATGTTTACTACTAACCATATATACAATACAGTGGCAAACTATTTCTCTTTATAGGCCGCACGTGGCCAACGCGAGCTCGTGTACTTCAACAAATTACTAAGTTGGAAGCATCGACCATTGCTATGATTCGCAGAAACTGGAAACGCGCCTACAAGCCTTGAAAACCCGCGCTCAACACCTATCCGCGACGCCACTCCCCGACCTTTTGCCTACCACGAGCTCGCTAGCGACTGCAGCGCCACCTCGTTTGTTTACAAACATGCAGGAGGTCCATACACGTGCAGTGACGTCAGCGGATGTGACGTCATAGAACTTACTACCCCGCGGGCATTTTCGCACGACACCAATATGCGTTATATTGATTTTTATTCCTTACTTGTTAATTTTTGTTCCTGTTTTTAATTTCTTTATTTCACTTTTAATTTCCTTTCTTTATTTATTTTAGTTTGGGCGTCCAGGTGCTATGCTGACATACGTGGCTACAGTGAAAATTCAAAAAAGTTTAAAGCGTAATTTTTGCGCTTAACTAACAAATTGCAATTAATCAATCAAATTTCTTTCAAAGCAAGATCTCATCACGCACTATCTACCACTATCAAACTTTTGCATCTTCACCTACACAGAACTACGTAATCGTGCGGAGAAAGTTTTGCTGACACGAAACACGGGACATAACCATCGTCTAATGCCTTAGCCGCAGTGGTGGCTGAGTGGTTACGGCGCTTGGCTGCTGGCCCGAAAGACGCGGGTTCGATCTCGGCCACGGCGGTCGAATTTCGATGGCGGCGAATTTCTAGAGGGCCGTGTACTGTGTGCGATGTCAGTGCACGTTAAGGAACCCCAGGTGGTCGAAATTTAAGGAGCCCTTCACTACGGCGTCTCTTATAGCCTGAGTAGCTTCGGGACGTTAAACCCCCACAAACACCAAACACCATCTAATGATTTCGCATTAACAATAAATTATTTTAATCTAGAAGCAAAACTGAAGCTTTTGTCGCGCAAGTAGTTTGCTAAGTACGGATAAATCTCCTGCGATTCGCGAACTACGTGGGCGTGACTTCGCATGGTATTCACGCAGCTTCAGTGAAAAGAAAGAACATGATTAGCACTTGTAAGACCTCTTATGCCTTATCTGCCATGCAGTTTCTGTTAAACAAAAATTAAAGTCACACCCTTTTAAGCGCTTGCCTTTTAAATTGGCCGCTTGAATGCTTACCGAGTGTATCAAGCCGGCTTCCACTTTTTACAGGGACAGCTGCGGGAGGCACAACTCCCGGTTGGAACTATGTAAAGATTGTCCCAGATATAGAAAACACAGAGGTGCCCTGGAAGGTTCAGCAAGAGCTAGGGACTGCAGTCTAACCTCATTATAACGAAACGGTTTATAACGAAATGTTGCATATAACGAAGGCATGATGGTTCCCCTTGGAAGCTCGGTCAACTCGGGGCTATAACGAAGCTACGGCTATAACGAAGTAATCGTACGGGCCCCTTAAACTTGGTGGTTCAAATGTATTTGTGAGGAGAATGTCACATGGAATATATGGCAAAGTGGGGTATGAGCCTTAAAAAATGACGCCAAGATGCACAGCGTATGGGCATAATATTGACGGCAACGCTTGACGCGTTCGGTCTGAGGGCACGCTGGGTAGTAAAATACTCTCCAAACCCCTCAATTGCCAATTTCCGCTTCCGGCGGTCCATTTTTGCCAGTCTCGAGTAGGCTGTGCAGTCCCGTGCTTTACGCAAATCAGAGCAGCTTTTTTTTTTTTGAAACAGTCAGCCATTTCAAAGAATTCTATCCCTTTCTCAATGACGTTCTCAGTTTCAAGGTCGTCGGGACAACACCGCGTGCACTTCACGCATAATAAGAAAAAAATCTGGACCGGATCGCCGACAGCACTTGCGAGCAGCGTGCAAAAACAGTCACAATGCAGTTGCGACATGTTTCCGCTGCACCGCTTCCACGTCTACCTGGGAAATAAATTGCCCATAGAAGTCTTGCGTAAACGGGAAAGTCTTCGTAATCGTACCTATTATACGAACTCTCGGATATGTTCAATCTATTTAGTGGATATCAGGCGTATGGATGTAAATATGGTACCGATGTTGAACCCATAGGATATATAGTGTATAAGCGTATGGCAAGAGATTGTTCTGTTTTTATCGCATCGCGCATTGCTCAACAAGTTGTTTTCAATATCGTGAAATTACTGAGATCATGGTTTATGGTTTTTTGGGGTTTAACGCCTCAAAGCCACTCAGGCTATGCGCCGTAATGAAGGGCTCCGGAAATTTCGAACACCTGGGGTTCCTTAGCCTGCACTGACATCGCCGGGTACACGGGCCTCTAGAATATCGCATTCATCGAAATTCGACCGCCGCGGCCGGCATCGAATCCGCGTCTTTCGGGTCAGCAGCCGAGAGCCATAACCACTGAGCCACCGTGGCGGCTAATTACTGAGTTCATGTCGCAACCGCAATGGTAAATTTACCTCTGTTTTGTGTTAAACTTCACCTGGTTTTCATTGGCATGATCGCGGTGTGGCGCCAATACATTAATGCATTTTGGGCAGGCCCGCAAACAAAAACTGGATTTGTACGTTGCAATTGAAATGTGGGCATATATGGGCACTGCAAATTTCTGGCCGCTCCTTGACGTCATCCACCAACGACGTGGGAATGTTTGAGCGATTGAGAAAAAAGCAATCAAACAAAGGGGATCATGCAGTGAAAATGGTGATAACTTGGCATTAGAATTAAGCCCCACCTTGAAGAAAAAGTGGTCGGCAACGCCCGGCGGTGTAATGACATTTGCCATCTAAAACCACATGCCAAGCAAAAATGAATACGAATGACTCAGCAAAGAGCACAGCAAAGGTTCTCGGCAGTTAGTAAAGTTGAACAAAAAATCTTTGTTGAGCAAAGAAATACATGGCAAAGTATATAAGAATTCAAGACAGGATAAATAAGTAGAGCAGAAGCAATTAAAAGATAGGAGAATAACTAATGCTAATGCATTGTCATCGTATAATGATGTTCATGTGCATGTTCGAAATCAGTGCCATACATCAGGCAAAGGAGACGCCAGATAAGCTACGTAGCGAGGGGAAGTGAGAAGCTGCGAGCAGCCAACTTTTGTTCCGAATTTTCCTCTCCAAAAGAAATGGCCTGTTGGAAAACCGTAAACAAACGCATGCAAAATTATTTAAAGCAGCCCCAAAACGGCACAAGCAGTGCGTTTAAATGTAATTTAAAATGGCTGAGGCGGCAATGCAGACTGTGAGTCATGCATGGTATTTTTTCCTCGGGTATTGTAGTAGTCAAGCCTTTAATTTTTCTATTTTTTTAATAAGCGTTCGTTAACTGTAGTGGGATACAACTCAAGAACGCAATGGCTTTTCAACGCCAATGCACCCACTTCCGGCCAATGGCGTCGGCCGATTCTCGTGACCCTCTTAGCTTAACAATGCAGGGAGCGGCGCCACAATGGAGAGAGGTGGTCTATCCTTGGTCTATCCTTGACCATGGAGGGAGGGAACTATCCCGTTTCATCACCACTCCCTGCTTTGTCACGCTAACATGGTTATGAGAGTCGGTCGACGCCATTGGCTGGAATGGGGTCCTTTGACCGGGAAAAGCCGCTGCTTTCTTGAGTTGTACCCGACTATAGTATGTGTTGTCGGAAAGCAATATACAGCGCGTTGTATGACACCGAAACTGAGGTGACATTGCAACGCTAGCCGTAGCATCCGCCTCGGTAGCGCAGTAGGCAGCGCGTCGGTCTCACAATCTGAAGGTCGTGAGTTCGATCCTCACCCGGGGCAGGCGGAGTTATATTGTCTTTTTTTGAAGGCGACGAAAGAATGAGTCATGTCATTATCATCACAACACAGAAAACCAGGGGCTCGCAGGCTAGTATAGGCGAGCAGCTTGCGGTAATGTTATCCTTTAGCTCCCTAAGCCTCAATCATACCCTGAAGGTTCTCCTGATGCTCCATCGTAATAAATTTCTTGCGTTTTCTCGCCCCTAATTGGAAACAGTATTTGGTGAGCTAAATGTGTCAATCTAATGTCCACACACCAACGGTAGAAAAACAGGCATGTCGAGGACCTCCAACAAGGCGGGAAATTTTAATTCAATGAATGAATAAATGATTGTAATCCGGCAGCACAACTGAAGTTCGTGTCGCGCAAGTGGCCTGCTAAGTACGGATAAACCTCCTACGATTGGCGAACTAGGTGGGCGTGACCTCGGTGGTATATAGATATACAGATATACGAAATAGATATACAGCGCGTTGTATGACACCGAAACTGAGATGACATTTCAACGACCGCTGCAGCATCCGCCTCGGTAGCGCAGTAGGCAGCGCGTCAGTCTCATAATCTGAAGGTCGTGAGTTTGATCCTCACCCGGGGCAGGCGGAGTTTACTTTTTTTCCCAAAAGGACGAAAGGAGGAGTCAGGACACCATCATCGCAACACACACAAAAAAAGAACAGACTGGCAGACTAGAATAGGTGAGGAGTATGCGGTAATGTTATCTTCTAACCCCCTAAGCCTCAATCATACCCTGAAGACCCTCCTAATGCCGCGCAGTAATAAAGTTCTTGCTTTTTCTCGCCCCTAATTGGAAACGGTATTTGGTCAGCTAAAAGTGCAAATCTTATGTCCACACACCAACGGTAGAAAAACAGGCGTGTCGAGAACGTCCAACAAGGCGGGAAATTTGAATTCAGTGAATGAAAAACTTTGAGACCACTGCGGCGACCCGCGCTGGAGTAATGCGAAAGTATTGCGTTGCTTCTATGTATAGACATGCAGTGACGTCAGCAGATGTGACGTCACAGAACTTTCTAGAAAGCGGGCATTTTTGCACGACACTAGTATGCGTTATATTTATTTTTATTTCTTACTGTTTAATTTTTGTTTGATTTAATTTCTTTATTTCACTTTTAATTTCCTTTTTTTCTTTATTGTAGTTTGCGCGTCCAGGTGCTATGCTAGCGTCCGTGGCTACGGTGAAAATTCAAAAAAATTTCAAGCGTAATTTTAGCATTTAAGTAACTAACAAACTGCAATTAATCAATCAAATTTCTTTCAGAGCAAGATCTCATCACTGACTATTTACCACAATCAAACTTTTGCACATTCACCTACACAGAACTACGTAATCGTGCGGAGAAAGTTTTGCTGACACGAAACACGGGACCTAACCATCATCTAATGCTTCAGCCGCCGCGGTGGCTGAGTGGTTACGACGCTCGGCTGCCGGCCCGAAAGACGCGGGTTCGATCTCGGCCGCCGAGGTCGAATTTCGATGGCGGCAAAATTCTAGAGGGCCGTATACTGCGTGTGCGATGTCAGTGCACGTTAAGGAACCCCAGGTGGTCGAAATTTCCGGAGCCCTTCACAACGGCGTCTCTTATAGCCTGAGTCGCTTCGGGACGTTAAACCCCCACAAACACCAAACACCATCTAATGTTTTCGCATTAATAATAAACTATTTTAATCTAGAAGCAAAACTGAAACTTTTGTCGCGCAAGTAGTCCGCTAAGTACGGATAAATCTCCTGCGATTCGCGAACTACGTGGGCGTGACCTCGCATGATATTCACGCAGCTTCAGTGAAAAGAAAGAACATGATTAGCACTTGAAAGACCTCTTATGTCTTATCTGCCATTCAGTTTCTGTTAAACAGAAATCAAAGTCAAACCTTCTAAAGCGCTTCCCCTTTAAATTGGCCGCTTGAATGCTTACCGACGGTATCAAGCAAGCTTCCACCTTTTACAGGGACAGCTGCGGGAGGCACAACTCCCGATTGAAACTATGTAAAGATTGTCCCAGACATAAAAAAACACACAGGTTCCCTGGAAGGTTCAGCAAGAGCTAGGAACTTCAGTCTAACCTCCTTATAACGAAACGGTTTACAACGAAATGTTGGATATAACGAAGGAATGAAGATTCCCCTTCGAAGCTCGGTCAGCACGGGGCTATAACGAAGCAACGGCTATAACGAAGTAATCGTACGGGCCTCTTCAACTTGGTGGTTCAAATGTACTTGTGAGGAGGATGTCACATACGGAATATATGGCAAAGTGGGGTATCAGCCTTGTAAAATGACGCCAAGCTGCACAGCATGTGGGCATGATGTTGACGGCAACGCTTGACGCGTTCGGTCTGAAGGCAGGCTGGGGAGTAAAAATACTTTCCAAACCCCTCAATTGCCCATTTCCGCTTCCGGCGGTCCATTTTTGCCAGTCCCGAGTAGGCTGTGCAGTCGCGTACGTGCTTTCCGCAAATCAGAGCAGCTTTTTTGGTTACAAAAAAAGTAGTTAGCCTTTTCAAACATTTCTAATCCCTTTCTCAATGACATTCTCAGTTTTAAGGTCGTCGGGACAACACAGCGTGGACTTCACACTTAATAAGAAAAAAATCTGGAGCGGACCGCCGGCAGCACTTGCGAGCAGCATGCAAAAACAGTCACAATGCGGTTGCGACATGTTTCCGCTGCACCACTTTCGCGTCTACCTGGGAATTAAATTTCCCATAGAAGACTTGCGTAAACGGGAAAGTCTTCGTAATCGTACCAATTATACGAACTCCTTGATATGTTCAATCCATTTAGTGGATGGTAGGCGTATTGATGAAAATCTGGTTCCGCTGTCGAACCCATAGGATATATAGTGTATAAGCGTATGGCAAGTGATTGTTCTATTTTTATCGCATCGCGCATTGCCCAACAAGTTTTTTTCAATGTCGTGAAATTTCTGAGATCATGGTTAATGGTTTTTGGGGGTTTAACGTCTCAAAGCCACTCAGGCTATGAGGCACACCGTAGTGAAGGGCTCTGGAAATTTCGACCACCTGAGGCTCTCTAACCTGCACTGATATCGCCCGGTACACGGGCCTCTAGAATTTCGCCTCGATCGAAATTCGACCGCCGCGGCCGGGATCGAACCCGCGTCTTTCGGGTCTGCAGCCGAGCGCCGTAACCACTGAGCCACCGCGGCGGCTAATTACTGAGATCATGTCGCAATAGCAATGGTAAATTTACCTCTGTTTTGTGTTAAACTTTACCTGGTTTTCATTGGCATGATCGCGGTGCAGCGCCAATACATTAATGCATTTTTCGCAGGCCCGCAAACAAAAACTGGATTTGTACGTTGCAATTGAAATGTGGGCATATATGGGCACTGCAAATTCCTGGCCGGTCCTTGACGTCATCCCCCAACGACGTGGGTATGTTTGAGCGATCGAGAAAAAAGCAATCAAACAAAGAGGATCGCGCAGTGAAAATGGTAATAACTTGGAATTAGAATTATAAGCCCTACCTTGAAGAAAAAGTGGTCGGCAACGCCCGGCGGTGTAATGACATTTGCCATCTAAAACCACGTGCCGAGCAGAGCAAAAATGAATACGAATGACTCAGCAAAGAGCACAACAAAGGTTCTCGGCAGTTTGTAAAGTTGAACAAAAAATCTTTGTTGCGCAAAGAAATTCATGTCAAATTATCTAAGAGAACATGAAGACAAGATAAATAAGTAGAGCAGAAGGAATTAAAAGATAGGAGAAGACCTAATGCCAATCCATTGTCATCCTATAATGATGTTCATGTTCATGCTCGAAATCAGTGCCATACATCAACGTTTCTCACGACGCCATCTTGAAAGAGCTCAACGCCCTCGATTGCGGACCCAAGACCTTCAACTACATCAAAAACTTTCTGAGCAACCGCACGGCCACGATTGGCATGGGAGATGTCCGCTCCGGCACAGAGCAGACACCCAACAAAGGCACTCCCCATTTGCAAGGCTCTATCATCTCTCCTCTCCTCTTCAATATAGCTATGATCGGCATGGCAAAAGCACTCGAGGCTATTGAAGGCATCGGCTATACTATCTACGCTGATGATATTACCATCTGGTCCACCTGGGGTTCCCTTGCCGACAAAGAAAACACCCTACAGGAGGCAGTCAATTTCGTAGAAAGACAAGCAGCAAATTGCGGCCTCCGCTGCGCACCCGGCCAATCCGAAATTATCTGCATTCTGGGCTACGCCTACAAATCTACCGGCGACATCGAGGTTTACATCGAAGGTACGAGTACAAAGGAAGTCCCTCTCATCCGCATCCTGGGCCTTTGGCTTCAGAGCGACAGGAAAGCCAACCACACGTTACAGCGTCTCCGGACAACTGCCCTCCAGATCTCCCGCATGATTCGGCGCATCACCCGCAACCGAAAAGGCATTAGAGAGGAGGATACAATTCGACTGATACAGGCTCTAGTTATGAGCCGCCTGTCATACGGTCTCCCATTCCTACCACTTCTGGAGAATGAGCGGGACAAAGCAGATGCCATCATCCGTACCGCCTACAAACATGCGTTAGGCCTCCTGATGTACACGGCCAACTGCCACCTCGAGGACCTGGGACTGACCAACACAATACAAAAAATTCGAGAAGCCGTCCTAGCATCGCAAAAGGAACGCCTCCTCACCACCAAAGCTGGACGCGCAATCTTGGAAAGAGTGGGTTCCCCGGCTGACATACGCGCCGTCCAGGACAACCGAGACCTACCCTCAACTCTGCGAACTCGCGTGTATGTAGCTCCACTCCCGAAGAACATGCACTCGGACTCAAAAAAGGGACGACGAAATGCGCGAGTGGACTATCTGTGCCGCACACATCGACAGGCACAAAATGCTGTATACGTCGACGCCGCCATGTACCCCGATTCAACAAACGCGGTGGCGGTCGTCTTGGACACCAATTTCAAGAAAATCGCCAGCGCCTCCCTACGAAACTGCTCTCCCACAGTAGCAGAAACTGCTGCAATTGCCCTCGCAATCCAGTACGGGGATGCTACTGGAAATGAGTTAAAAATTATTTCCGACTCCGAGTCCCCGTGTCGCCTCTTCCTGTCTGACAGACTTCCACACTCCTTCGCTCCCATTCTGACTACCCCACAAGTTCAAAATTCCACATGCAAGCACCAAAACACTTGGACTCCTGGGCACGAGTGGCTCGAGGGAAACGAGGCCGCGGACAGTCTAGCTCGAGGATATACTAACCGAGCGACTAACCTCCCCGACCTCACCCCTCTCCCCTCTACGTACGGCGAGCGCCTCCTCCTTCGCCGAACACAGACAAGGTATCCCGCACCACACCGTAAGCTAACGGCGGCAGAGGCGAGGGAATGGCGACAACTACAGACGAACACCTTTCATAACCTACCCAAGTATCACATTATCTTGCCCGACAGATATGACAGCATCTGCCCCTGGTGTGGCGGAATTCTAACAACATATTATGTAACATGGGGCTGCTCCGGTCCCAAGCCCCCCGAACTAGACAAACATAACTCCGAGGAACACTGGGAGTCTGCCCTGCTCAGCTCTGACTTGGCGACGCAGCGAAAGCTGATATCCCAAGCAAGAGCAACTGCGGTGGACATTGGGGTCCTGAAATAAGGACTCCACCCAAAATCTGTATTTTCGCCTCTCTATCCTACCTTTTTGGAATAAATGTTTTCTACTACTACCATACATCAGGCAAAGGAGACGCCAGATAAGCTCTGTAGCGAGGGGAAGTGAGAAGCTGCGAGCACCCAACTTTTGTTCCGAATTTTCCTCTCCAAAAGAAATGGCCTGTTGATGAACCGTAAGCAGACGCACGCAAAACAATTTAAAGCAACCCCAAAACGGCACACGCAGTGCGTTTAAATCTAATTTAAAACTGCTGTGACAAACCTGGGAAGGCAGACTGTGAGTCATGTATACTTTTCTTTCCACGGGTATTGTGGGCCTCAAATCTTTCCTTTTTCTATTTTTTAATAAGCTTCGGACTATAGTTTTATCTGAATATAGTCCGATACAACTACAATACAATACAGTCCGATACATCGTAAATGTATCGGACGATACAACTCATGAACGCGCCGGGGTTACCCGTCAATGATCTGGAGTTCCCGAGTTCGAACCCGACCGCGGCGGCTGCGTTTTTATGGAAGCAAAGCGCTAAGGCGCCCGTGTGCTGTGCGATGTCAGTGCACGTTAAACATCCCCAGGTGGTCGAAATTATTCCGGAGCCCTCCACTACGGCACCTATTTCTTCCTTTCCTCTTTCACTCCCTCCTCTATCCCTTCCCTTAGACGCGGTTCAATTGTCCAACGATATATGAGACAGATACTGCGCCGTTTCCTTTCCCCCAAAACCAATTAATATTATCCTGACCCCTTCCAGCCAATGGCGTCGGGCGATTCTCATGACCCTACAAGCGTTAAAAAGCAGGGAGCGGCGCCACAATGAAAAGAGGGGTCTATATCCCCAATCACAGAGAAAAGGGGCTATGTGTCCCCTTTCATCACCACTCCCTGCTTGTCACGCTAGCATGGTCATGAGAATCGGCCGACGCCAGCGGCGAAAAGCCGCTGCTTTCTTGAGTTGTATCAGACTATAGTCCATGTTGTGGGAAAGCAATATATACATAGCGCGTTGTATGACACCGAAGCTGAGGTGACATTTCAACGACTGCTGCACCATCCGCCTCGGTAGCGCAGTATGCAGCGCGTCAGTCTCATAATCTGAAGGTCGTGAGTTCGATCCTCACCCGGGGCAGGCGGAGTTATTTTTCTGCCCTTTTTTTGAAGGGGACGAATCAACGAGTCATGCCACTACCATCACAACACAGAAAACCAGAGGCTCGCTGGCTAGTATTAGCCAGCGGTTGGCGGTAATGTTATCCTTTAGCTCCCTAAGCCTCAATCATACCCTGAAGATTCTCCTGATGCTGTATCGTAATAAGGTTCTTGTGTTTTCTCGCCCCTAATTGGAATCAGTATTTGGTGAGCTAAAAATGTCATCTAATGTCCACACACCAACTTTAGAAAAACAGGCATGTCGAGAACTTCCAACAAGGCGGGAAATTTGAATTCAATGAATGAACAAATGATTTTACTCCTGCAGCAAAACTGAAGATCGTGTCGCTCATGTAGCCTGCTAAGTACGGATAAATCTCCTACGATTAGCGAACTAGGTGTGCGTGACCTCGCTGGTATATTCACGCAGCTTCAGTGAAAAGAAAGAAGAACATGATTAGCACTTGAAAGACCTCTTATGTCTTATCTGCCGTTCAGTTTCTGTTAAACAAAAAAAAAAGTCACACCTTCTAAAGCGCTTCCCCTTTAAATTGGCCGCTTGAATGCTTACCGACGGTATCAAGCCGGCTTCCACTTTTTCCAGGGACAGCTGCGGGAGGCACAACTCCCGATTGAAACTATGTAAAGATTGTCCCAGACAGAAAACACAGAGGTGCCCTGGAATGTTCAGCAAGAGCTGGGGACTTCAGTCTAACCTCATTATAACGAAACGGTTTATAAGGAAATGCTTCTTATAACGAAGGCATGATGGTTCCCCTTGGAAGCTCGGTCAACACGGGGCTATAACGAAGCTACGGCTATAACGAAGTAATCGTACGGGCCCCTTCAACTTGGCGGTTGAAATGTATTTGTGAGGAGGATGTCATGTATGGAAGTGAGGTATGAGCCTTGTAAAATGCGGCAAAGCTGCAGAGCATGTGGGCAGGATGTTGACGGCAACGCTTGACGCGTTCGGTCTGAAGGCAGGATGGGGAGTAAAAATACTCTCCAAACCCCTCAATTGGCCATTTCCGCTTCCGGCGGTCCATTCTTGCCAGTCTCGAGTAGGCGGTGCATGTCGCGTGCTTTACGCAAATCAGAGCAGCTTTTTATTTTTTAATGTCAGCCATTTCAATGATTTCTGTCCCTTTCTCAATGACGTTCTCAGTTTCAAGGTCGTCGGGACAACACTGCGTGGACTTCACACATAATAAGAAAAAAATCTGGAGCGGATCGCCGACAGCACTTGCGAGCAGCATGCAACAACAGTCACAAGTCGGTTGCGACATGTTTCCGCTGCACCGCTTCCGCGTCTACCTGGGAATTAAATTGCCCATAGAAGTCTTGCGTAAACGGGAAAGTCTTCGTAATCGTACCAATAATACGAACTCTCGGATATGTTCAATATATTTAGTGGATGGCAGGCGTATAGATGAAAATCTGGTTCCGCTGTCGAACCCATAGGATATATAGTGTATAAGCGTATGGCAAGCGATTTTTATATTTTTATCGCATCGCGCATTGCTCAAGAAGTTGTTTTCAATATTTTGAAATAACTGAGATCATGGTTTATGGTTTTTGGTGTTTTAACGTCTCAAAGGCACTCAGGCTAAGAGGGACGCCGTAGGGAAGGGCTCCGGAAATTTCGACCACCTGGGGTTCCTTAGCCTGCATTGACATCGGTACACGGGCCTCTAGAATTTCGCCTCCATCAAAATTCGACCGCCGCGGTCGGGATCGAATCCGCGTCTTTCGGGTCAGCAGCCGAGCGCCATATCCACTGAGCCACCGCAGCGGCTAATTACTGAGTTCATGTCGCAACAGCAAAGGTAAATTTATCGCTGTTTTGTGTTAAACATGACCTGGTCTTCATTGGCATGATTGCGGTGAGGCGCAAAGACGTTAATGCATTTTGGGAAAGCCCGCAAACACAAACTGGGTTTGTACGTTGCAATTGAAATATGGGCATATATGGGCACTGCAGATTTCTGGCCGCTCCTTGACGTCATCCACCAACGACGTGGGAATGTTTGAGCGATCGACAAAAAAGCAATCAAAGAAAGAGGATCGCGCAGGGAAAATGGCAATAACTTGGCATTAGAATTAAGCCCCACCTTGAAGAAAAAGTGGTCGGCAACGCCCGGCGGTGTAATGACATTTGCCATCTAAAACCACATGCCAAGCAAAAATGAATACGAATGACTCAGCAAAGAGCACAGCAAAGGTTCTCGGCAGTTAGTAAAGTTGAACAAAAAATCTTTGTTGAGCAAAGAAATACATGGCAAAGTATATAAGAATTCAAGACAGGATAAATAAGTAGAGCAGAAGGAATTAAAAGACAGGAGAATAAGTAATGCTAATGCATTGTCATCCTATAATGATGTTCATGTGCATGTTCGAAATCAGTGCCATACATCAGGCAAAGGAGACGCCAGATAAGCGAAGTAGCGAGGGGAAGTGAGAAGCTGCGAGCACCCAACTTTTTGCTCCGAATTTTCCTCTCCAAAAGAAATGGCCTGTTGGAAAACCGTAAACAAACGCATGCAAAATTATTTAAAGCAACCCCAAAACGGCACAAGCAGTGAGTTTAAATGTAATTTAAAATGGCTGAGGCGGCAAGGCAGACTGTGAGTCATGCATGGTATTTTTTCCTCGGGTATTGTGGTAGTCAAGCCTTTAATTTTTCTATTTTTTTAATAAGCGTTCGTTAACTATAGTGCGATACAACTCAAGAACGCAGTGGCTTTTCAACGCCAAAGCACCCACTTCCGGCCAATGGCGTGGGCCGATTCTCGTGACCCTCTTATCTTAACAATGCAGAGAGCGGCGCCACAATGGAGAGAGGTGTCTATCCTTGACCATGGAGGGAGGGAACTATCCCGTTTCATCGCCACTCCCTGCTTTGTCACGCTAGCATGGTTATGAGAGTCGGTCGACGCCATTGGCTGGAATGGGGTCCTTTGACGGGGAAAAGCCGCTGCTTTCTTGAGTTGTACCCGACTATAGTATATGCTGTGGGAAAGCAATATACAGCGCGTTGAATGACACCGAAACTGAGGTGACAGTTCAACGCTGGCCGCAGCATCCGCCTCGGTAGCGCAGTAGGCAGCACGTCAGTCTCATAGTCTGAAGGTCGTGAGTGCGATCCTCACCCGGGGCAGGCGGTGTTAATTTTGTGCCCTTTTTTTTTTGAAGGGGACGAATGAACGAGTCATGCCACTATCATCACAACACAGAAAACCAGGGGCTCGCAGGCTAGTATAGGCGAGCAGCTGGCGGTAACGTTTTTTTTTCTTTATTGCCTGGCTTTGACCCATAACATTTACACAAAAAACACTCAACAAAAAACACACAAAACGATATGTACATACGACACTGTCGTGGTCAGCCATCATGAGTCTGGCTTCGTCATACTAAAATTCACGAAGCATACAGAGCGGCTCAAGCCTCGAGAGCCACTCGGGAGGCTCCGCTGCTGCTTTCTGGATGGCCAGAAAGCAGTCCATTCTTTCCCGAAAATAAATTCGGGCAGGTCGTGCGTCTTTGTCACAATAATAGCCTGCCATTCTGGAGCGCCATATACTGTGGAGGCCCAAGAGCATTATGAGATCAAATGGTACCCCATCCTCATTGTCAGTGCTTAAATAACGAATTCCCTGCGCGTCAAGTGGTAGCTCTTTCTTTATTGTCCTTTGTAACACATCCCAAAAATAAACCCCTTCCCTGCAATGCAAAAAAACATGGTCTATTTTTTCAGGCTGTTTACAAATTAAGCAGTTCGATCCCCACGGTAAAAAGAAATCCTTTCCTTCCAAAATCTTTTTAACTGGGAGTGTCCCGGTGTGTAATTTAAAAAAGAAGGTCTTTACTCCTGGTGACACCTGCATTTTCTTTACCCTTTTTAAAACATCAGCTCCAGGACCTCCACTGTACAAGGCCCTGTACATAGGCTCTGGGAAAACAATATCACAAAGATCATGGTACAACTTCTTTCTTTTAGTTTTATACAAATAATCGCTAGAAAAACGCGCTGAAAGAAACCCAACACTTGCTACAATCTCTTTGTAGTAACCAAAAATTCCACCCGAGAGCTCTTCTGTGGTAACAACAAACACGGGCAGCAATCGCCGCAGCCTCACCTGGCACACGGTGCGCAAGAACGGGTCTGAGACGTCGCGAAAAAACAAAAAACGGTTCACCAGCTGCCTTAAAAAGAGGTGCCCTAGCCCCAACCCCCCGTCTTTTACCCGCCGGAACAGGTTCGTTCGGCTGCAACGTTCCCATTCGGAAGCCCATATAAAGACGGCAAAAATCCGGTGTAACTTCTGAAAGTGCACCCGAGAGCAATGCAAAACCTGCATCACATACCAGAGCTTGCTAATAAAAAACAGTTTGCAGACTGTAGCTCTGGCGAAAATGGAGATATTAGTGCCTTTCCATTTTCCAGCTCTGTCACGTGCTTCTTTCGTTTGCTGTTTCCAATACTCCTCGCTTTCGCGATAAGCATCGAGCGGAACGCCCAAATACTTGCCCGGTGTCGTCGTCCACGGTACGTTGGCAAAATGGTCCGGGTGGGATGGCCACCATCCATGCCAGAGTCCGAGGCATTTGGACCAATTAACCCCGCTACCGGTGACTTCGCTGAACTCGCGTACACACCCGACAGCTTCGCTTATGCTCTCCTGATCAACCGTGAATACAGCAACGTCGTCAGCATACGCCAGCAGCTTAACTTCAGCAGCTTGCAACCTAAAGCCATTAATACTATTGTCTTCTAATATTTTCCTACACAGTGTTTCGATGTAAATACAAAATAAGAGAGGGCTGAGGGGGCAGCCCTGACGCACCGAACGCTGCACGCTAATGGGGGCCCCCAGGCACTTGTTAACAATCAATCTTGTCGTGCAGTTTCGATACGCCAGGGCTACACCCTCGCGGATAACTGAACCGACATTCACATGGTCTAAAACGGAAAACAAGATTTCATGAGAAACACAATCAAAAGCTTTTTCGAGATCAATCTGAAGCATAGCCACCCGCCCATTAATTGCATCGCAGGTTTCAAGTACACTGCGTGCTTTGTGAATGTTGGAAAAAATCGATCGCCCTTTTATTCCACATGTCTGGTGGGGTCCAACAATTTCCTTTATCACTGTCTGTAGTCTTCGCGCCAATACCTTCATAAACATTTTGTAGTCCACATTAGTGAGTGCTATCGGTCGATATGCGGTAACAGATTTTAATTTCTCTATATCATCAGTTTTCGGTATGAGTACCGTATGGGAGGTCCCAAAAGACGGAGGCAAAAAGTTTATTCCATAGGCTTCGTTAAACATTGTACATAGCACTGGGGCAATTTCATGCTTAAATTCTTTATAAAATGCCGCACTGAATCCATCTGGTCCTGGTGATTTTCCGAGGTTTAATTCATCTATCGCATGCCCTACTTCGTTTTCAGTTATTTCTAGTGCCATTTTCTTTTTCCTTTCTTCGTCCAGCCATGGCATTGCACCAAGAAACTGATGCTTAAATGCAACTGCGTCTGCCGGATGCCACGAAAAAAGCCTCTGGTAGAATTGTGTAAAGGCTGCTTCGATGGGGTCATTGTCTGCCGATAAGATACCCCCCCCCCCCCCCCATTCTATTTTATCGATGTGATTACTTTCAGCGTGGGCTTTTTCTAAACCGAGAGCACGTTTTGATGGCGCTTCGCCAGCAGCTATGTCTTCCGCCCTCGCCCTCACCAGTGCTCCGCGATAACGCCGTTCTTCCATGAGTTCTATCTTTTGCTTGGTTTTCCTGACATCTTCAATCCATTTCCCAGGCGCCTTGCATTCCTGCTTCAGCAACGTTTGCAGTAGTGCCTTTAACTCAGCTTCGTCTTGTTTTTCCTTATACCGGATACAAGTGGCCCTTTCTATTGCTTTGATTTTTAAAGATTCTTTGCTTAACTCCCACGGTTGCCATATCATCAGGGTCTTGCACGGGTTTATTTTTCCTATTTCATCCTTTACTGCTCGGTAGCAGACATCGTCGCGAACAAGCGTGTTGTTTAGCTTCCACATTTCCGATGAAAATGCCTTGCTTCGCTTGACACTTCCGAGGCAGCACTCAACTAAACAGCGGTCTGAGAAGGACACTCCCACAACTTCGTATTGGCTGCATACAGAGGCAAGGTCAACTGATGTATAAATGCGGTCCAGCCGTGCATGGCTTGAGCCCTGAAAATGGGTGAACTTCACTGCCCGCGCACCCTCAAGACATTCAGCCACATCTTCGAGGTTTCCGTTATCAATAATTCTGATCAACACTTCAGTGCTCCTGTCTCGAAACCCCCGGATGCTTGACTTATCGCGAGCATTTAGGACACAATTGAAGTCACCTAAGACGATGAGCTGCCTCTCCGTGCAAACGCGTTCTAGGAGGCTTTGGAAAAAAGCACAGCTGGCGGTAACGTTATCCTTTAGCTCCCTAAGCCTCAGTCATACCCTGAAGGTTCTCCTGATGCTGCATCGTAATAAAGTTCTTGCGTTTTCTCGCCCCTAATTGGAAACAGTATTTGGTGAGCTAAATGTGTCAATCTAATGTCCACACACCAACGGTAGAAAAACAGGCATGTCGAGGACCTCCAACAAGGCGGGAAATTTTAATTCAATGAATGAATAAATGATTGTGATCCATATCATGATCTCACCAATCATTTTAAACTAGAGAGGAGAATTTTCCCCCCTCCAGACAAAAGACTTACTAAAGAACAAGAGGTTACGTGGCGTCGTCTACAGACGAGATCGATACGCACCCCATCACTCCTCGCGCACATTTATCCAGATCTTTACAACCCAAACTGCAAACACTGTGGCCAACGTGCTACCTACGATCACATCCTGTGGGACTGCAAAATAGAGCCACCTCCGGGTGATCTAGTTACAGCTCCTTCTCTCGAGCGGTGGGAGACCGTGCTGGCTAGCTCTGACCCCAGAACGCAAGCTTTGGCGGTGGAGTGGGCTGACAAAGTCGTCGAGGGCTATGTACTCTCGACCACTTAACGCGAACTCTTGCCAAGCTCTTCCCGGCGAATAAAATGTTTTACAATCAATGTAATCCGGCAGCACAACTGAAGTTCGTGTCGCGCAAGTAGCCTGCTAAGTACGGATAAACCTCGTACGATTAGCGAACTAGGTGGGCGTGACCTCGGTGGTATATAGATATACAGATGTACGAAATAGATATAATGCGCGTTGTATGACACCGAAACTGAGATGACATTTCAACGACCGCTGCAGCATCCGCCTCGGTAGCGCAGTAGGCAGCGCGTCAGTCTCATAATCTGAATGTCGTGAGTTCGATCCTCACCCGGGGCAGGCGGAGTTAACTTTTTTTCCCAAAAGGACGAAAGGAGGAGTCAAGACACCATCATCGCAACACACACAAAAAAAGAACAGGCTGGCAGACTAGAATAGGTGAGGAGTATGCGGTAATGTTATCTTCTAACCCCCTAAGCCTCAATCATACCCTGAAGACCCTCCTAATGCCGCGCAGTAATAAAGTTCTTGCTTTTTCTCACCCCTAATTGGAAACGGTATTTGGTGAGCTAAAAGTGCAAATCTTATGTCCACACACCAACGGTAGAAAAACAGGCGTGTCCAGAACGTCCAACAAGGCGGAAAATTTGAATTCAGTGAATGAAAAACTTTGAGACCACTGCGGCGACCCGCGCTGGAGTAATGCGAAAGTATTGCGTTGCTTCTATGTATAGACATGCAGTGACGTCAGCAGATGTGACGTCACGAAACTTTCTAGAAAGCGGGCATTTTTGCACGACACTAGTATGCGTTATATTTATTTTTATTTCTTACTGTTTAATTTTCGTTTGATTTAATTTCTTTATTTCCTTTTTTTCTTTATTCTAGTTTGCGCCTCCAGGTGCTATGCTGGCGTCCGTGGCTACGGTGAAAACTCAAAAAAATTTCAAGCATAATTTTAGCATTTAAGTAACTAACAAATTGCAATTAATCAATCAAAATTCTTTCAGAGCAAGATCTCATCACTGACTATTTACCACAACCAAACTTTCGCACATTCACCTACACAGAACTACGTAATCGTGCGGAGAAAGTTTTGCTGACACGAAACACGGGACATAACCATCGTCTAATGCCTTAGCCGCCGCGGTGGCTCAATGGTTACGGCGCTCGGCTGCTGGCCCGAAAGACGCGGGTTCGATCTCGGCCACGGCGGTCGAATTTCGATGGCTGCGAAATTCTAGAGGGCCGTGTACTGTGTGTGCGATGTCAGTGCACGTTAAGAAACCCCAGGTGGTCTAAATTTCCGGAGCCCTTCACAACGGCGTCTCTTATAGCCTGAGTAGCTTCGGGACGTTAAACCCCCACAAACACCAAACACCATCTAATGCTTTCGCATTTATAATAAATTATTTTAATCTAGAAGCAAAACTGAAGCTTTTGTCGCGCAAGTAGTTTGCTAAGTACGGATAAATCTCCTGCGATTCGCGAACTACGTGGGCGTGACCTCGCTGGTATATTCACGCAGCTTCAGTGAAAAGAAAGAGCATGATTAGCACTTGAAAGACCTCTTATGTCTTATCTGCCGTTCAGTTTCTGTTAAACAAAAAAAAAGTCACACCCTCTTAAGCGCTTCCCCTTTAAATTGGCCGCTTGAATGCTTACCGACGGTATCAAGCCGGCTTCCACCTTTTACAGGGACAGCTGCGGGAGGCACAACTCCCGATTGAAACTATGTAAAGATTGTCCCAGACATAGAAAGCACAGAGGTTCCCTGGAAGGCTCAGCAAGAGCTAGGGACTTCAGTCTGACCTCATTATAACGAAACGGTTTTTAACGAAATGTTTGATATAACGAAGGAATGATGATTCCCCTTGGAAGCTCGGTCAGCACGGGGCTATAACGAATCTACGGCTATAACGAAGTAATCGTAAGGGCCCCTTCAACTTGGTGGTTCAAATGAACTTGTGAGGAGGATGTCACATACGGAATATATGGCAAAGTGGGGTATGAGCCTTATAAAATGACGCCAAGCTGCACAGCATGTGGGCATGATGTTGACGGCAACGCCTGACGCGTTCCGTCTGAAGGCAGGCTGGGGAGTAAAATACTCTCCAAACCCATCAATTGCCCATTTCCGCTTCCGGCGGTCCATTTTTGCCAGTCTCGAGTAGGCTGTGCAGTCGCGTGCTTTACGGAACTCAGAGCAGCTTTTTTTAAAAAGTCGTTAGCCCTTTCTCAATGACGTTCTCAGTTGCAAGGTCGTCGGGACAACACTGCGTGGACTTCACACTGAATAAGAAAAAAATCGGGAGCGGATCGCCGGCAGCACTTGCAAGCAGCATGCAACAACAGCCACAATACGGTTGCGACATGTTTCCGCTGCACCGCTTCCACGTCTACCTGGAAATTAAATTGCCCATAGAAGTCTTGCGTAAACGGGAAAGTCTTCGTAATCGTATACGAATTATTTGAACTCTCGGATATGTTCAATCCATTTAGTGGATGGCAGGCGTATGGATGAAAATCTGGTACCGATGTTGAACACATAGGATATATAGTGTATAAGCGTATGGCAAGTGATTTTCTATTTTTATCGCATCGCGCATTGCTCAAGAAGTTGTTTTCAATATCGTGAAATTTCTGAGATCATGGTTAATGGTTTTTGGGGGTTTAACGTCTCAAAGCCACTCAGGCTATGAGGGACGCCGTAGTGAAGGGCTCCGGAAATTTCGACCACCTGGGGTTCCTTGACCTGCACTGACTTCGGTACACGGGCCTCTAGAATTTCGCCTCCATCGAAATTCGACCGCCGTGGCCGGGATCGAACCCGCGTCTTTTGGGTCAGCAGCCGAGCGCCATAACCACTGAGCCACCGCGGCGGCTAATTACTGAGATCATGTCGCAACAGCAAAGGTAAATTTACCTCTGTTTTGTGTTAAACATGACTTCGTCTTCATTGGAATGATCTCGGTGCGGCGCCAAGACGTTAATGCATTTTGGGAAAGCCCGCAAACACAAACTGGACTTGTACGTTGCAAATGAAATATGGGCATATATGGGCACTGCAGATTTCTGGCCGCTCCTTGACGTCATCCACCAACGACGTGGGAATGTTTGAGCGATCGACAAAAAAGCAATCAAAGAAAGAGGATCGCGCAGTGAAAATAGTAATAACTTGGCATTAGAATTAAGCCACGTGCACCTTGAAGAAAAAGTGGTCGGCAACGCCCGGCGGTGTAATGACATTTGCCAACTAAAACCACATGCCGAGCGGAGCAACAATGAATACGAATGACTCAGCAAAGAGCACAGCAAAGGTTCTCGGCAGTTTGTAAAGTTGAACAAAAGATCTGTTTAGCACAAAGAAATTCATGACAAAGTATGTAAGAGAACATGGAGACAAGATAAATAAGTAGAGCAGAAGGAATTAAAAGATAGGAGAATAACTAATGCTAATGCATTGTCATCGTATAATGATGTTCATGTTCATGTTCGAAATCAGTGCCATACATCAGGCAAAGGAGACGCCAGATAAGCTATGTAGCGAGGGGAAGTGAGAAGCTCCGAGCAGCCAACTTTTGTTCCGAATTTTCGTCTGCAGAAGAAATGGCCTGTTGAGAAGACGTAAGTAAACGCACGCAAAACAATTTAAAGCAACCCCAAAACGGCACAAGCAGTGCGTTTAAATGTAATTTAAAATTGCTGAGGCGGCAAGGCAGACTGTGAGTCATGCATGTTTTTTTTTTCCTCGGGTATTGTGGTTGTCAAGCCTTTCCTTTTTCTATTTTTAATAAGCTTCGGACTATAGTTTTATCGGCCTATAGTCCGATAAAAATACAATACAATATAGCCCGATACAACTCAAGAACGCGCCAAGGTTTCCCGTCAAATGACCCCCTTCCAGCCAATGGCGTCGGCCGATTCTCATGAACCTGCTAGCGTGACAATGCAGGGAGCGGTGCCACAATTAAAGGAGGGGTCTATATCCTCAATCACAGAAGGAAAGGACTATCCCCTTTCATCACCACTCCATGCTTTGTAACGTTGGTATGGTCATGAAAATCTGCCGACGCCATTCTCTGGAAGGGAAGGGGGGGGGGGGGTCCTTTGAAGGGAAAAAACCGCTGCTTTCTTTAGTTGCATCCGACTATGGCACATGTTGTGGGAACGAAACAGATATACAGCGCTTTGTATGACACAGAAAATGCGATGGCATATCAACGTTCGGGCAGCATCCGCCTCGGTAGCGCAGTAGGCAGCGCGTCAGTCTCATAATCTGAAGGTCGTGAGTTCGATCCTCACCCGGGGCAGGCGGAGTTATTTTTTAGCCTTTTTTTTTTCAAGGGGACGAAAGAAGGACTCAGGCCACCATCATCGCAACACACAAAAAAAGAACAGGCTGGCAGACTAGAATAGGTGAGGAGTGTGCGGTAATGTTATCTTCTAACTCCCCAATTCTCAATCATACCCTGAAGACCCTACTAATGCCGCGCAGTAATAAAGTTCTTGCTTTTTCTCGCCCCTAATTGGAAACAGTATTTGGGGAGCTAAAAGTGCAAATCTAATGTCCACACATCAACGATGAAAAACAGGCATGTCGAGAACGTCCAACAAGGCCGGAAATTTGAATTCAGTGAATGAAAAACTTTGAGACCACTGCGGCAACCCGCGCTGGAGAAATGGAAAAGTATTGCGTTGCTTCTATGTATAGACGTGCAGTGACGTCAGCGAATGTGACGTCATGGAACTTAATACCCCGCGGGCATTTTCGCACGACACCAATATGCGTTATATTTATTTTTTATCCATTACTTTTTAATTTTTGTTCCTGTTTTTAATTTATTTATTTCAATTTATTTTCCTTCATTTATTCATTTATTTTAGATTGGGTGTCCAGGTGCTATGCTGATGTCCGTGGCTACAGTGAAAATTGAAAAAAAAAATTCAAGCGTAATTTTTGCGTTTAATTATCTAACAGGTTGCAATTGATCAACCAAATTTCTGTCAGAGCAAGATCTCATCACGCATTGTTTACCACAATCAAGTTTTTGCTCATTTACCTACACAGAATGACGTAATCGTGCAGAGAAAGTTTTGCTCACACGAAACACGGGACATGACCATCGTCTAATGCCTTAGCCGCCGCAGTGGCTGAGTGGTACGGCGCTCGGCTGCTGGCCCGAAAGACGCGGGTTCGATCTCGGCCGCGGCGGTCGAATTTCGATGGCGGCAAAATTCTAGAGGGCCGTGTACTGTGCGATGTCAGTGCACGTTAAGGAACCCCAGGTGGTCGAAATTTCCGGAGCCCTTCACAACGGCGTCTCTTATAGCCTGAGTCGCTTCGGGACGCTAAACCCCCACAAACACCAAACACCAACTAATGCTTTCGCATTAATAATAAATTATTTTAATCTAGAAGCAAAACTGAAGCTCTTATCGCGCAAGTAGTCCGCTAAGTACGGATAAATCTCCTACGATTTGCGAACTACGTGGGCGTGACCTCGCATGGTATTCACGCAGCTTCGGTGAGAAGAAAGAACAAGATTAGCACTTGAAGCGACCTCTTATGTATTATCTGCCATTCAGTTTCTGTTAAACAAAAAAAGTCACACCTTCTAAAGCGCTTCCCCTTTAAATTGGCCGCTTGAATGCTTACCGATGGTATCAAGCCGGCTTCCACTTTTTACAGAGACAGCTGCGGGAGGCACAACTCGCGGCTGAAACTATGTAAAGACTGTCCCAGACATAGAAACACAGAAGTTCCCTGGAAGGTTCAGCAAGAGCTAGGGACTTCAGTCTAACCTCATTATAACGAAACTGTTTATAACGAAATGTTGGATACAGCAAATTAATGATGATTCCCCTTAGAAGCTCGGTCAATACCGGGCTATAACGAAGCTACGGCTACAACGAAGTAATCGTACGGGCCCCTTCAACTTGGTGGTTCAAATGTACTTGTGAGGAGGATGTCATATATGGCAAAGTGGGGTATGAGCCTTGTAAAATGACGCCAAGCTGCACAGCATGCGGGCATGATATTGACGGCAACGCTTGACGCGTTCGGTCTGAGGGCAGGCTGGGTAGTAAAATACTCTCCAAACCCCTCAATTGCCCATTTCCGCTTCCGGCGGTCCATTTTTGCCAGTCTCGAGTAGGCTGTGCAGTCCCGTGCTTTACGCAAATCAGAGCAGCTTTTTTTTTGAAATAGTCAGCCGTTTCAAAGATTTCTATCCCTTTCTCAATGACGTTCTCAGTTTCAAGGTCGTCGGGACAACACCGCGTGGACTTCACACATAATAAGAAAAATCTGGAGCGGATCGCCGACAGCACTTGCGTGCAGCATGCAACAACAGTCACAATGCGGTTGCGACATGTATCCGCTGCACCGCTTCCGCATCTACCTGGGAATTAAATTGCCCATAGAAGTCTTGCGTAAACGGGAAAGTCTTGGTAATCGTATACGAATTATTTCAACTCTCGGATATGTTCAATCCATTTAGTGGATGGCAGGCGTATGGATGAAAATCTGGTACCGATGTTAAACCGATAGGATATATAGTGCATAAGCATATGGCAAGTGATTTTCTATTTTTATCGCATCGCGCACTGCCCGACAAGTTGTTTTCAATATCGTGAAATAACTGAGATCATGGTTTATGGTTTTTGGTAGTTTAACGTCTCAAAGCCACTCAGGCTGTGAGGGACGCCGTAGTGAAGGGCTCCGGAAATTTCGACCACCTGGGGTTCCTTGAGCTGCACTGACATCGGTACACGGGCTTCTAGAATTTCGCCTTCATCGAAATTCGACCGCCGCGGCTGGGATCGAATCCGCGTCTTTCGGGTCAGCAGCCGAGCGCCATAACCACTGAGCCACCGCGGCGGCTAATTACTGAGTTCATGTCGCAACAGCAAAAATAAATTTACCTCCGTTTTGAGTTAAACTTGACCTGGTCTTCATTGCCATGATCGCGGTGAGGCACAAATACGTTAATGCATTTTGGGAAAGCCCGCAAACATAAATTGGATTTGTACGTTGCAATTGAAATGTGGGCATATATGGGCACTGCAGATTTCTGGCCACTCCTTGACGGCATCCACCAACGACGTGGATATGTTTGAGCGATCGAGAAAAAAGCAATCAAACAAAGAGGTTCGTGCAGTGAAACTGGTAATAACTTGGCATTAGAATTAAGCCCCAACTTGAAGAAAAAGCGGTCGGCAACGCCCAGCGGTGTAATGTCATTTGCCATCTAAAACCACATGCCGAGCAGAGCAAAAATGAATACGAATGGCTCAGCAAAGAGCACAGCAAAGGTTTTCGGCAGTTTGTAAAGTTGAACAAAAGATCTTTGTTGAGCAAAGAAATTCATGCCAAAGTATGTAAGATAACATGAAGACAAGATAAATAAGTAGAGCAGAAGCAATTAAAAGATAGGAGAATAACTAATGCTAATGCATTGTCATCCTATAATGATGTTCATGTGCATGTTCGAAATCAGTGCCATACATCAGGCTAAGGAGACGCCAGATAAGCTCTGTAGCAAGGGGAAGAGAGAAGCTGCAAGCAGCCAACTTTTGTTCCGAATTTTCCTCTTCAAAATATTCATTACCGTACCATGTGACTATCAAAGCAGAGAAGGAGCAAGCGGAGACAATACTCCGGAAGGCATACAAAACAGCTCTTCATCTCCCAAGATATACATCCAAAGACAAGCTCATGCAACTCGGAATCAGCAACACCTTCGAAGAATTAAGAGAATGCCAGCTCAAGGCACAAATACGAAGACTTAGCAACACAACGACTGGAAGGGCGCTCCTGACAAAGCTAGGTCGGGAAATAGAAAAGCCACAAAATAGCAGGGCCGCAATACCAGACCCGCTAAGAAAGAAGCTATGCATACAACCTATCCCCCGAAACATGGATCCAAACCTCCATGCTAACAGGAGACAGGTTAGGGCAGAATTTAATGAGGAACATGGGGCATCGGGCAACACAGTCTACACTGATGCCTCCCTATACCCCCTAACACACAAAAATAGCGCGGTAGCAGTAGTTGTAAATTACCATGGAGAACACATGACAAGCCTCACAGCCCAAGTATCTAACATAACGGAGGCAGAGGAGATTGCTGTCGCCCTGGCAGCGAATGAAGGATATAGGACAGAGAGATCCCTTAACATCTGAACGGATTCACAAGAGGCGTTCCGGAACTATACTAGAGGCAGAATTAGCAGCACGCACTCAAGATCCTCAGTAGAGGTCTGCTCCCTGAGGGACGACCAATACACAACATAATCTGGATACCGAGTCACGCAGGGATCATGGGCAACAAAGGGGCAGAAAACCTAGCTCGAGGAATTACCAGCCGAGCAGGAACGTCATTAACCCCAGAGGGGCCCCAGATTAATTGCGGGGACAGCTATTTGGAATTATTAACCCTATATAAAGGGCTAAGATTCCAATGCCACCCACCACATAAAGCATTATCCAAGGAGGAAGCCACAAGATGGCGAAGACTGCAAACAGGCTCTTTCCCAAACTTATACATATTAAACAAGATGTTCCCCACACAGTATAGCGCCAACTGTCCGTGGTGCGGAGCAAAACCAACACTATATCATGTCACATGGGAGTGCGGAAGAAATCAAGCATTCCAAAAACACAAAACACCAAGTGCGGAGCAATGGGAGAGCCGGCTCACCAGCTGCGAGCTAGGGGTCCCTTTGGCCCTCATAGCACACGCAAGCGAGGTGGCCCGACTCAGTGGAGCCCTGGACTAGGGGCCCACCCACGGCCAAGGAGGACCCGAGCTTCAAGACGAAGACTTCGTCCTCTACCGCTACTACTTCCTAAAGGAACCAATAAAGTTTTTCATTCATTCATTCTTCAAAAGAAATGGCCGGTTGGTGAACCGTAAGCAGACGCACGCAAAACAATTTAAAACAACCCCAAAACGGCACACGCAGTGCGTTTAAATCTAATATAAAACTGCTGAGACCAACCTGGGAAGGCAGACTGTGAGTCATGTATACTTTTCTTTCCCCGGGTATTGTGGGCCTCAAAACTTTTATTTTTCTATTTTTTAATAAGCTTCGGACTATAGTTTCATCTGAATATAGTCCGATACAACTACAATACAATACAGTCCGATACATCGTACATGTATCGTACTATAGTCCGATACAACTCAAGAACGCGCCGGAGTTTCCCGTCAATGATCTGGAGTTCCCGAGTTCGAACCCGACCGCGGCGGCTGCGTTTTTATGGAAGCAAAGCGCTAAGGCGCCCGTGTGCTGTGCGATGTCAGTGCACTTTAAAGATCCCCAGGTGGTCGAAATAATTCCGGCGTCCTCCACTACGGCACCTTTCTTCCTTTTCTCTTTCCC
This sequence comes from Amblyomma americanum, assembly GCF_052857255.1. Classification (NCBI taxonomy): domain Eukaryota; kingdom Metazoa; phylum Arthropoda; class Arachnida; order Ixodida; family Ixodidae; genus Amblyomma; species Amblyomma americanum. Next base: position 168,238,030 of record NC_135501.1, on the reverse strand, counting down.
TCCCTCCTCTATCCCTTCCCTTAGGGCGCGGTTCAGTTGTCCAACGATATATGAGACAGATACTGCGCCGTTTACTTTCCCCCAAAACCAATTATTATAATCATGACCCCCTTCCAGCCAATGGCGTCGGCCCATTCTCATTACCCTACAAGCGTTACAAAGCAGGGAGCGGCGCCACAATGAAAAGAGGGGTCTATATCCCCAATCACAGAGAAAAGGGACTATGTATCCCCTTTCATCACCACTCCCTGCTTTGTCACGGTAGCATGGTCATGAGATTCGGCCGACGCCATTGTCTGGAAGGGGTGTCCTTTGACGGGGAAAAGCCGCTGCTTTCTTGAGTTGTTTCCGACTATAATCCATGTTGTGGCAAAGCAATATATACACAACGCGTTGTATGACACCGAAGCTGAGGTGACATTTCAACGCTCGCTGCACCATCCGCCTCGGTAGCGCAGTAGGCAGCGCGTCAGTCTCATAATCTGAAGGTCGTGAGTTCGATCCTCACCCGGGGCAGGCGCAGTTATTTTTTAGCCTTGTTTGGAAGGCTACGAGTGTACGAGTCATGCCACTATCATCACAACACAGAAAACCAGGGGCTCGCAGGCTAATATAGCCGAGCAGTTGGCGGTAATGTTATCCTTTAGCTCCCTAAGCCTCAGTCGTACCCTGAAGATTCTCCTGATTCTGTATTGTAATAAGGTTCTTGTGTTTTCTCGCCCCTAATTGGAATCAGTATTTGGTGAGCTAAAAATGTCATCTAAAGTTCACACACCAACGGTAGAAAAACAGGCATGTCGAGAACCTCCAACAAGGCGGGAAATTTGAATTCAATGAATGAACAAATGATTTTACTCCGGCAGCAAAACTGAAGCTCGTGTCGCTCATGTAGCCTGCTAAGTACGGATAAATTCTCCACGATTAGCGAACTACATAGGCGTGACCTCGCTGGTATATTCACGAAGCTTCAGTGAAAAGAAAGAAGAACATGATTAGCACTTGAAAGGCCTCTTATGTCTTATCTGCTGTTCAGTTTCTGTTAAACAAAAAAAAAGTCACACCTTCTAAAGCGCTTCCCCTTTAAATTGGCCGCTTGAATGCTTACCGACGGTATCAAGCCAGCTTCCACTTTTTCCAGGGACAGCTGAGGGAGGCACAACTCCTGATTGAAACTATGCAAAGATTGTCCCAGACTTAGAAAGCACAGAGGTGCCCTGGAAGGTTCAGCAAGAGCTAGGGACTGCAGTCTAACCTCATTATAACGAAACGGTTTATAACGAAATGTTGCATATAACGAAGGCATGATGGTTCCCCTTGGAAGCTCGGTCAACACGGGGCTATAACGAAGCTACGGCTATAACGAAGTAACCGTATGGGCCCCTTCAACTTGGTGGTTGAAATGTGTTTGTGAGGAGGATGTCATATGTGGAAGTGGGGTATCAGCCTTGTAAAATGACGCCAAGCTGCACAGCATGTGGGCAGGATGTTGACGGCAACGCTTGACCCGTTCGGTCTGAAGGCAGGCTGGGGAGTAAAAATACTTTCCAAACCCCTCAATTGCCCATTTCCGCTTCCGGCGGTCCATTCTTGCCAGTCTCGAGTAGGCTGTGCAGTCGCGTGCTTTACGCAAATGAGAGTAGCTTTTTTTTTTTGAAAAACTCAGCCATTTCAAAGATTTCTATCCCTTTCTCAATGATGTTCTCAGTTTCAAGGTCGTCGGGATAACACTGCGTGGACTTCACGCATAATAAGAAAAAAATCTGGAGCGGATCGCCGACAGCACTTGCGAGGAGCATGCAACAACAGTCACAATAAGGTTGCGACATGTTTCCGCTGCATCGCTTCCGCGTCTACTTGGGAATTAAATTTCCCATAGAAGTCTTGCGTAAACGGGAAAGTCTTCGTAATCCTACCAATAATACGAACTCTCGGATATGTTCAATCCATTTAGTGGATGGCAGGCGTATGGATGAAAATCTGGTACCGATGTTGAACCCATAGGATAAATAGTGTATAAGCGTATGGCAAGTTATTTTTCTATTTTTATCGCATCGCGCATTGCTCAACAAGTTGTTTTCAATATCGTGAAATTTCTGAGATCATGGTTAATGGTTTTTGGGGCGTTTAACGTCTCAAAGCCACCCAGGCTATGAGGGACGCCGTAGTGAAGGGCTCCGGAAGTTTCGACCACCTGATTTTTTTACTTGTATGCGCGGCTGTTTAGTAAAAAGGCCGCTGGTTTTTTTAGTTGTATCCGACTATTGCACATGTTGTGGGAAAGAAATAGATACAAAGAGGGTTGTATGACACCGATACTGAGATTACATATCAACGCTAGGGGCAGCATCCGCCTCGGTAGCGCAGTAGGCAGCGCGTCAGTCTCATAATCTGAAGGTCGTGAGTTCGATCCTCACCCGGGGCAGGCGGAGTGTTTTTTTTTGCCTTTTTTTGGAGGCTACGAGTAAACGAGTCATGCCACTATCATCACAACACAGAAAACCAGGGGCTCGCAGGCTAGTACAGCCGAGCAGTTGGCGGTAATATTATCATTTAGCTCCCTAAGCCTCAATCATACCCTGAAAATTCTCCTGATGCTGCATCGTAATAAAGTTCTAGAGTTTTCTCACCCCTAGATGTAAACAGTATTTGGTGAGCTAAATGTGTCAATCTAATGTCCACACACCAACGATGAAAAACAAGCATGTCGAGAACGTCCAACAACAATAATAATAATAATAATAATAATAATAATAATAATAATAATAATAATAATAATAATAATAATAATAATAATAATAATAATAATAATAATATTAATAATAATAATAATTATAATAATAATTGGTTTTTGGGGAAAGGAAATGGCGGAGTATCTGTCTCATATATCGTTGGACACCCGAACCGCGCCGTAAGGGAAGGGATAAAGGAGGGAGTGAAAGAAGAAAGGAAGAGGAGATGCCGTAGTGGAGGGCTCCGGAATAATTTCGACCACCTGGGGATCTTTAACGTGCACTGACATCGCACAGCACACAGGAAATTTGAATTCAGTGAATCAAAAACCTTGAGAACTCTGCGCCGACCCGGGCTGGAGAAATGCGAAAGTATTGCGTTGCTTCTGTGCATAGACGTGCAGTGACGTCAGCGGATGTGATGTCATTAAAATTTCTAGAAGGCGGGCGTTTTTGCATGACACTAGTATGCGTTATATTTATTTTTATTTTTTACTGTTTAATTTCTGTTTCTGTTTTTAGTTTCTTTATTTCACTTTTAATTTCCTTTTTTTATTTATTCTAGTTTAGGCGTCCAGGTGCTATGCTGGCGTCCGTGGCTACTGTGAAAATTCAAAAAAATTTCAAGCGTAACTTTAGCGTTTAATTAACTAACAAATTGCAATTAATCAAATTTCTTTCAGAGCAAGATCTCATCACGCACTATCTACCACAACCAAACTTGTGCACATTCACCTACACAGAACTACGTAATCGTGCGGAGAAAGTTTTGCTGACACGAAACACGGGACATAACCATCGTCTAATGCCTTAGCCGCCGCGGTGGCTCAATGGTTACGGCGCTCGGCTGCTGGCCCGAAAGACGCGGGTTCGATCTCGGCCGCGGTGGTCGAATTTCGATGGCGGCGAAATTCTAGAGGCCCGTGTACTGTGTGATGTCAGTGCACGTTAAGGAACCCCAGGTGGTAGAAATTTCCGGAGCCCTCCACTACGGAGTCTCTCATAGTCAGATTCGCTTCGGGACGTTAAACGCCACAAACACCAAACACCATCTAATGCTTTCGCATTAAAAATAAATTGTTTTAATCGAGAAGCAAAACTGAAACTCTTGTCGCGCAAGTAGCCTGCTAAGTACGGATAAATCTCCTACGATTTGCGAAGTACACACTAAACAGTTTCTCACCCTTTAGGGTGTAAATCAGCTGTCCCCAGACGAACACCCATTTCCAATTGTTGGGTGCTAAAAAAGGGTGAAAAGATCAGAACCCTTAGGAAAGGTGCACTTATGATGATACTTTAGAGGATGTAATGGTTGCACCCTCATTAAAGGGTACTATTTTTCCATAACACCTCTACGAATGTATGTTGGAAGGGTGCTCCACATTGATCCACCCATGAAGCAAAGCCTTGAATTGATGCGCGCCCTCTGAACTTTCATGCTGTGGGGCCTTCCTGAAGGGCGCTGATTTCGGCACCCTTTTTAGCACCCAAAAGGGTGTTCGTCTGGGGACAGCTGATTTGCACCCTTAAAGGTGAGAATTTGTTTAGTGTGTACGTGGGCGTGACCTCACATGGTATTCACGCAGCTTCAGTGAGAAGAAAGAGCATAATTAGCACTTGAAGCGACCTGTTATGTATTACCTGCCGTTGAGATTCCGTTAAAGAGGGAAAAATCACAGCCCCTTAAGACCTTCTCTTTTCAATTTTCCGTTTGACCGCTTAACGACTCTATCATATCGGCTTCCATCTTTTACAGGGACAGATGCGGGAGGCACAACTCCCTGGTGGAGCTGTGTGAAGACTATTCCCAGCAAAAAAAACTCAAAAGAGCTCTGGAAGGTTCAGGAGAACCTAGGGACTACAGTCGAAGCTCGTTATAACGAAACGGTTTATAACGAAATATTGGATATAACGAAGGAATGACGATTTCCCTTGGAAGCTCGGTCAACACGGGCCTATAACAAATCTACGGCTAAAACGAAGTAATCGCCGGGACCCCTCAACTTGGCGGTTCAACTGTGTTTGTTAGGAGGATGCCATATATGGGATATATGGCAAAGTGGGGTATCAGAGCAGATTTTTATCGACAGTCGTTTGCCGTTTAAAAGATTTCTATCCCTTTCTCAATGACATTCTCAGTTTTAAGGTCGTCGGGACAACACTGCGTGGACTTCACACTTAATAAAGAAAAAAATCTGGAGCGGACCGCCGGCAGCACTTGCGAGCAGCATGCAACAACAGTCACAATGCGGTTGCGACATGTTTCCGCTGAAACGCTTCCACGTCTACCTCCATGGGAATTAAATTTCCCATAGAAGACTTTCGTAAACGGGGAAGTCGTCGTAATCGTAACAATAATACGAACTCTCGGATATGTTCAATATATTTAGTGGATGGCAGGCGTATAGATGAAAATCTGGTTCCGCTGTCGAACCCATAGGATATATACTGTATAAGCGTATGGCAAGCGATTTTTCTATTTTTATCGCATCGCGCATTGCTCAAGAAGTTGTTTTCAATATCTTGAAATAACTGAGATCATGGTTTATGGTTTTTGGTGTTTTAACGTCTCAAAGGCACTCAGGCTAGGAGGGACGCCGTAGGGAAGGGCTCCGGAAATTTCGACCACCTGGGGTTCCTTAGCCTTCACTGACATCGGTACACGGGATTCTAGAATTTCGCCCCCATCGAAATTCGACCGCCGCGGTCGGGATCGAACCCGCGTCTTTCGGGTCTGCAACCGAGCGCCATAACCACTGAGCCACCGCGGCGGGTAATCACTGAGATCATGTCGCAATAGCAATGGTAAATTTACCTCCGTTTTGAGTTAAAATTAACATGGTCTTCATTGGCATGATCGCGGTGCGGCGCCAATACTTTAATGCATTTTGGGCAGGCCCACAAACAAAAACTGGATCTGTACGTTGCAATTGAAATATGGGCATATATGGGCACTGGAAATTTCTGGCCGCTCCTTCACGTCATCCACCAATGACGTGGGAATGTTTGAGCGATCGAGAAAAAAGCAATCAAACAAAGAGAATCGTGCAGTGAAAATGGTAATAACTTGGCATTAGAATTAAGCCCCACCTTGAAGAAAAAGTGGTCGGCAACGCCCGGCGATGTAATGACATTTGCCATCTAAAACCACATGCCGAGCAGAGCAAAAATGAATACGAATGACTCAGCAAAGAGCACAGCAAAGGTTCTCGGCAGTGTGCATAGTTGAACAAAAAATCTTTCTGGAGCAAAGAAATTCATGGCAAAGTATATAGGAGAACATGAAGACGAGATAAATAAGTAGAGCAGAAGCAATTAAAAGATAGGAGAATAACTAATGCTAATGCATTGTCATCCTATAATGATGTTCATGTCCATGCTCGAAATCAGTTCCATACATCAGGCTAAGGAGACGCCAGATAAGCTCTGTAGCGAGGGGAAGTGAGAAGATGCGAGCAGCCAACTTTTGTTCCGAATTTTCCTCACCAAAAGAAATGGCCTGTTGATAAACCGTAAACAAACGCACGCAAAATAATTTAAAGCAACCCCAGAACGGTACACGCAGTGCGTTTAAATCTAATTTAAATTTGCTGAGAACAACCTGGGAAGGCAGACTATGAGTCAGTATGCTTTTTTTTTCCCCCGGGCATCGTGGTTGTCAATTCTTTCATTTTTCTAAATTTTTTAATATGCGTTCGTTAACTATAGTGGGATACAACTCAAGAACGAAGCGGCTTTTCCACGTCAAAGGACTCCCGTTCCAGCCAATGGCGTTGGTCGATTCTCATGAACTTGACAGCGTGACAATGCAGGGAGCGGTGCCACAATGGAGAGAGGGGTCTATCCTTCACAATGGAGGGAGGGGACTATCCCCTTTCATCACCACTCCCTGGTTTGTCACGCTAGCATGGTTATGAGAATCGGTCGACGCCATTGGCTGGAATGGGGGCCTCTGACGGGGGAAAGCCGTTGTTTTCTTGAGTTGTATCCGACTATAATACACGTTGTGGGAAAGTAATACACAGCGCATTGTATGACACCGAAAGTGAGGTGACGTTTCAACCCTTACTACAGCATCCGCCTCGGTAGCGCAGTAGGCAGCGCGTCAGTCTCATAATCTGAAGGTCGTGAGTTCGATCCTCACCCGTGGCAGGCGGAGTATTCTTTTTGATTGGGTCATGCCACTATCACAACACAGAAAACCATCGGCTCACAAGCGAGCAGCTGGCGGTAATGTTATCTCAATCATACCTCAATCATACCCTGAAGATTCTCCTGATGCTGCATCGTAATAAATTTCTAGCGTTTTCTATCCCCTAGTTGGAAACAGTATTTGGTGAGCTAAGGGTGTAAATCTAACGTCCACACAACAACGATGAAAAACAGGCATGTCTAGAACCTCCGACAAGGCGTGAAATTTGAATTCAATGAATGAATAAATCATTTTAATCCGGAAGGAAAACTGAAGCTCGTGTCGCGCAAGTGGCCTGCTTAGTTCGGATAAATTTTCCGCGATTAGCGAACTACATCGACTTGTCCTCGCTGGTATATTCACGCAGCTTCAGTGATAAGAAAGAACATGATTAGCACTTTAAAGACCTCTTATGTCTTATCTGCCGTTCAGTTTCTGTTAAACAAAAAAAAGTCACACCCTCTTAAGCGCTTCCCCTTTAAATTGGCCGCTTGAATGCTTACCGACGGTATCAAGCCGGCTTCCACTTTTTCCAGGGACAGCTGCGGGAGGCACAACTCCTGATTGAAACTATGTAAAGACTGTCCAAGACATAGAAAACACAGATGTGCCGTGGAAGGTTCAGCAAGAGCTAGGGACTTCAGTCTAACCTCATTATAACGAAACGGTTTATAACGAAATGTTGCATATAACGAAGGCATGATGGTTCCCCTTGGAAGCTCGGTCAACACGGGGCTATAACGAAGCTACGGCTATAACGAAGTAATCGTACGGGTCCCTTCAACTTGGTGGTTCAATGTATTTGTGAGGAGGATGTCATGTATGGAAGTGGGCTATGAGCCTTGTAAAATGACGCCAAGCTGCACAGCACGTGGGCATGATGTTGACGGCAACGCTTGACGCGTTCTGTCTGAGCGCATGCTGGGGAGTAAAATACTCTCTAAACCCATCAATTGCCGATTTTCGCTTCCGGTGGGCCATTTTTGCCAGTCTCGAGTAGGCTGTGCAGTCGCGTGCTTTACGCAAATCAAAGCAGCTTTTTTTTTTGAAAAAGTCGATAGCCGTTTAAAAGATTTCTATCCCTTTCTCAATGACGTTCTCTGTTTCAAGATAGTCCGGACAACACTGCGTGGACTTCACACATAATAAGAAAAAAATCGGGAGCGGATCGCCGACAGCACTTGCGAGCAGCATGCAACAACAGCCACAATGCAGTTGCGACATGTTTCCGAACTCCTTGATATGTTCAATCCATTTAGTGGATGGCAGGCGTATGGATGAAAATCTGGTACTGATGTTGAACCCATAGGATATATAGTGTATAAGCGTATGGCAAGTGATTTCTCTATTTTTATCGCATCTCGCATTGCCCAACAAGTTTTTTTTCAATATCGTGAAATAACTGAGATAATGGTTTATGGTTTTTGGTGGTTTAACGTCTCAAAGCCACTCAGGCTATGAGGGACGAAGTAGTGAAGGGCTCCGGAAATTTCGACCACCTGGGGTCCCTTGACCTGCACTGACATCGCACAGTACAAGGGCCTCTAGAATTTCGCCTCCATCGAAATTCGACCGCAGCGGCCGGTATCGAAACTGCGTATTTCGGGTCAGCAGCCGAGCGCCATAACCACTGATCCACCGCGGTGGCTAATTACTGAGATCATGTCGCAATAGCAATGGTAAATTTAAATCTGTTTTGTGCTAAACTTGACCTCGTTTTCATTGGCATGATCGCGGTGCGACGCCATGACTTTAATGCATTTTGGGCAGGCCCGAAAACAAAAACTGGATTTGTACGTTGCAATTGAAATATGGGCATATATGGGCACTGCAAAGTCCTGGCCGCTCCTACACGTCATCCGCCAACGACGTGGGTATGTTTGAGCGATCGAGAAGAAAGGAATCAAAGAAAGAGGATCGCGCAGTGAAAATGGTAATAACATGGCATTAGAATTAAGCCCCACCTTGAAGAAAAAGTAGTCGGCAACGCCCGGCGGTGTAATGACAGTTGCCATCTAAAACCACATGCCGAGCAAAAATGAATACGAATGACTCAGCAAAGAGCACAGCAAATGTTCTCGGCAGTTTGTAAAGTTGAACAAAAAATCTTTTTTGCACAAAGAAATTCATGTCAAATTATGTAAGAGAACATGAAGACAAGATAAATAAGTAGAGCAGAAGGAATCAAAAGATAGGAGAAGACCTAATGCTAATGCATCGTCATCCTATAATGATGTTCATGTTCATGCTCGAAATCAGTGCCATACATCAACGTTTCTCCCGACGCCATCTTGAAAGAGCTCAACGCCATCGATTGCGGACCCAAGACCTTCAACTACATCAAAAACTTTCTCAGCAACCGCACGGCCACAATTGGCATGGGAGATGTCCGCTCCGGCACAGAGCAGACACCCAACAAAGGCAATCCCCAAGGCTCTATCATCTCTCCTCTCATCTTCAATATAGCTATGACCGACATGGCAAAAGCACTCGAGGCTATTGAAGGCATCGGCTATACTATCTACGCTGATGATATTACCATCTGGTTCACCTGGGGTTCCCTTGCCGACAAAGAAAACACCCTACAAGAGGCAGTCAATTGCGTAGAAAGACAAGCCGCAAATTGCGGCCTCCGCTGCACACCCGTCAAATCCGAAATTATCCGCATTCAGGGCTATGCCTACAAATCTCCCGGCGACATCGAGGTTTACATCGAAGGCTCGAGAATAAAGGAAGTCTCTCTTATCCGCATCCTAGGCCTTTGGCTTCAGAGTGACAGGAAATCCAACCACACGTTACAGCGTCTCCGGACAACTGCCGTACAGATCTCCTGCATGATTCGGCGCATCACCCGCAACCGAAAAGGCATGAGAGAGGAGGATACAATTTGACTGGTAAAGGCTCTAGTTATTAGCCGCCTGTCATACGGTCTCCCATTCCTACAAGTTCTGGGGAATGAGCGAGGCAAAGCAGATGCCATCATCCGTACCGCCTACAAACATGCGTTAGGCCTCCCGATGTACACGGCCAACTGCCACCTCGAGGACCTGGGACTGACCAACACAATACAAAAAATTCGAGAAGCCGTCCTAGCATCGCAAAAGGAACGCCTCCTCACCCCCAAAGCTGGACGCGCAATCTTGGAAAGAGTGGGTTCCCCGGCTGACATACGCGCCGTCCAGGACAACCGAGACCTAACCTCAACTCTGCGAACTCGCGTGTATGTAGCTCCACTCCCGAAGAACATGCACTCGGACTCACAAAAGGGACGACGAAAGGCGCGAGTGGACTATCTGCGCCGCACACATCGACAGGCACAAAATGCTGTATACGTCGACGCAGCCATGCACCCCGATTCGATAAACGCGGTGGCGGTCGTCTTGGACACCAATTTCACGAAAATCGCCAGCGCCTCCCTACGAAACTGCTCTCCCACAGTAGCAGAAACTGCTGCAATTGCCCTCGCAATCCAGCACGGTGATGCTACTGGAAATGAGTTAAAAATTATTACCAACTCCCAGTCCCCGTGTCGCCTCTTCCTGTCTGGCAGACTTCCACACTCCGTCGTTCCCATTCTGACTACCCCACAAGTTCAAAATTCCACATGCAAGCACCAAAACACTTGGACTCCTGGGCACGAGGGGCTCGAGGGAAACGAGGCCGCGGACAGTCTAGCTCGAGGATATACTAACCGAGCGACTAACCTTCCCGACCTCACCCCTCTCCCCTCTACGTACGGCGAGCGCCTCCTCCTTCGCCGAACACAGACAATTCTATCCCCCACCACACCGTAAGCTAACGGCGGCAGAGGCGAGGGAATGGCGACTACAGACGAACACCTTTCCTAACCTACACAAGTATCACATCATCTTGCCCGACAGATATGACAGCATCTGCCCCTGGTGTGGCGGAATTCTAACAACATATTATGTAACATGGGGCTGCTCCGGTCCCAAGCCCCCCGAACTAAACAAACATCACTCCGAGGAACACTGGGAGTCTGCCCTGCTCAGCTCTGACTTGGCGACGCAGCGAAAGCTGATATCCCAAGCAAGAGCAACTGCGGTGGACATTGGGGTCCTGAAATAAGGACTCCACCCAAAATCTGTATTTTCGCCTCTCTATCCTACCTTTTTGGAATAAATGTTTTCTACTACTACCATACATCAGGGAAAGGAGACGCCAGATAAGCCCTGTAGCGAGGGGAAGTGAGAAGCTGCGAGCACCCAACTTTTGTTCCGAATTTCCCTCACCAAAAGAAATGGCCTGTTGATGAACCGTAAGCAGACACACGCAAAACAATTTAAAGCAACCCCAAAACGGCACACGCAGTGCGTTTAAATCTAATTTAAAACTGCTGAGACCAACCTGGGAAGGCAGACTGTGAGTCATGTATACTTTTCTTTCCCCGGGTATTGTGGGCCTCAAATCTTTCCTTTTTCTATTTTTTTAATAAGCTTCGGACTATACTTTTATCTGAATATAGTCCGATACAACTATAATACAATACAGTCCGATACATCGTACATGTATCCGACGATACCACTCAAGAACGCGCCGGAGTTTCCCGTCAATGATCTGGAGTTCCCGAGTTCGAACCCGACCGCGGCGGCTGCGTTTTTATGGAAGCAAAGCGCTAAGGCGCCCGTGTGCTGTGCGATGTCAGTGCACTTTAAAGATCCCCAGGTGGTCGAAATAATTCCGGCGTCCTCCACTACGGCACCTCTTTCTTCCTTTCCTCTTTCACTCCCTCCTCTATCCCTTCCCTTAGGGCGCGGTTCAGTTGTCCAACGATATATGAGACAGATACTGCGCCGTTTCCTTTCCCCCACAACCAATTATTATAATCATGACCCCCTTCCAGCCAATGGCGCCGGCCGATTCTCATGACCCTACAAGCGTTACAAAGCAGGGAGCGGCGCCACAATGAAAAGAGGGGTCTATATCCCCAATCACAGAGAAAAGGGACTATGTATCCCCTTTCATCACCACTCCCTGCTTTGTCACGCTAGCATGGTCATGAGAATCGGCCGACGCCATTGTCTGGAAGGGGTGTCCTTTGACGGGGAAAAGCCGCTGCTTTCTTGAGTTGTTTCCGACTATAGTCCATGTTGTGGCAAAGCAATATATACACTACGCGTTGTATGACACCGAAGCTGAGGTGACATTTCAACACTCGCTGCACCATCCGCCTCGCTAGCGCAGTAGGCACCGCGTCAGTCTCATAATCTGAAGGTCGTGAGTTCGATCCTCACCCGGGGCAGGAGGAGTTATTTTTTAGCCTTGTTTTGAAGGCTACGAGTGTACGAGTCATGCCACTATCATCACAACACAGAAAACCAGGGGCTCGCAGGCTAGTATAGCCGAGCAGTTGGCGGTAATGTTATCCTTTAGCTCCCTAAGCCTCAGTCATACCCTGAAGATTCTCCTGATGCTGTATTGTAATAAGGTTCTTGTGTTTTCTCGCCCCTAATTGGAATCAGTATTTGGTGAGCTAAAAATGTCATCTAATGTTCACACACCAACGGTAGAAAAACAGGCATGTCGAGAACCTCCAACAAGGTGGGAAATTTGAATTCAATGAATGAACAAATGATTTTACTCTGGCAGCAAAACTGAAGCTCGTGTCGCTCATGTAGCCTGCTGAGTACGGATAAATCTCCTACGATTAGCGAACTACATGGGCGTAACCTCGCTGGTATATTCACGAAGCTTCAGTGAAAAGAAAGAAGAACATGATTAGCACTTGAAAGAAAGACCTCTTATGTCTTATCTGGCGTTCAGTTTCTGTTGAACAAAAAAAAAAGTCACACCTTCTAAAGCGCTTCCCCTTTAAATTGGCCGCTTGAATGCTTACCGACGGTATCAAGCCGGCTTCCACTTTTTACAGGGACAGCTGCGGGAGGCACAACTCCCGATTGAAACTATGTAAAGATTGTCCCAGACATAGAAAACACAGAGGTGCCCTGGAAGGTTCAGCAAGAGCTAAGGACTGCAGTCTAACCTCATTATAACGAAACGGTTTATAACGAAATGTTGCATATAACGAAGGCATGATGGTTCCCCTTGGAAGCTCGGTCAACACGGGGCTATAACGAAGCTACGGCTATAACGAAGTAATCCTACGGGCCCCTTCAGCTTGGTGGTTCAAATGTATTTGTGAGGAGAATGTCATGTATGGAAGTGGGCTATGAGCCTTGTAAAATGACGCCAAGCGTATGGGTATGATGCTGACCGCAACGCTTGACGCGTTCGGTCTGAAGGTAGGCTGGGGAGTAAAAATACTCTCCAAACCCCTCAATTGCCCATTTCCGCTTCCGGCGGTCCATTTAGGCCAGTCTCGAGTAGGCTGTGCAGTCCCGTGCTTTACGCAAATCAGAGCAGGTTTTTTTTTTAATCGTTAGCCATTTCAAAGATTTCTATTTATTTCTGAATGATCTCTGTTTCAAGATAGTCCGGACAACACTGCGTGGACTTCACACATAATAAGAAAACAATCGGGAGCGGATCGCCGACAGCACTTGCAAGCAGCATGCAACAACAGCCACAATGGGGTTGCGACATGTTTCCGTTGCACCGCTTCCACGCCTACCTCCATGGGAATTAAATTGCCCATAGAAGTCTTGCGCAAACGGGAAAGTCTTCGTAATCATACCAATTATAAGAATTCTGATATGCTCAATTCATTTAGTGGATGGCAGGCGTATGGATGAAAATCTGGTACCGATGTTGAACACATAGGATATATAGTGTACAAGCGTATGGCAAGTGATTTTCTATTTTTATCGCATCGCGCATTGCTCAAGAAGTTGTTTTCAGCATCGTGAAATTACTGAGATCATGGTTTATGGTTTTGGGGGGTTTAACGTCTCAAGGTTGAGGTTGAGGTTGAGGTGTAGAATGCTACAGATGAGGTTAGCCTTGCTTTATCTGCCGGCAATTGCTCCACCGCAGCGTCCCTTCGATATTAACAATGCCGCATCTACCCCGCTAATCGCACAGTCTCTTATAATAGAACACATTCTCTCCCGCAGTCACCATCTATGCACAAAATCAATCCACACAGTTCACATCACAGTCCACTCCAGAAGTCACCATCTATGCACATATTCAGTCACAGTAGAGCATAGGCTATTGTACTGCCACACTCCATACACACATTCACTCACAGTATAAAGTAGTCCGCTCCGGAAGACACCATCTACGCACACATTCAATCACAGTAGGCCATAGTGCGTTCCTGCTGTCACCATTTAAAAACAAGATCCGTGTTCTGCAGAAATGTTAAAAGAAGGCGTGCAGCCTCCCTTCTGCATGTCTGGTTTCCACTCGGGTAGACAATGTCCTGCACTGTGCTGTGACGGGTTCCTGTCTTCTTGAAGGAAGCGAACATCACATGCCTTTCCGCGTTGTACTCTGGGCAGTACATAATATAATGTTCGATATCCCCGCACACACCACATAAAGAGCAGAGCGGAGACGATGCTATGCCGGTCTTATGCATCCATGCAGGAGTGCGAGCAGAGGCCGTGCGAATTCGATGTAGAAGGGTCGCCTGAGATCTTCTCAGTCCCTCGGTCACACATGGCTTGTGGGACGCACTCCACAGTGTACTGAAGTGATCGAGCACCGTTTTCCTGCAGAGACCCCATCTTGAGGTACTTTTTTTGATGGAATCCTTGAGAGAGCTTTATGGGCGAGAATGTCTGCCAACTCATTACCGTTGACTCCTATGTGAGAGGGCACCCACTGGAAATGTAGAGTAAAGCCTCTGCCTAGGAGATTCTGCACCAAACGCAGAGAGCTTAGAGACAATGCGTCAGTAGGGAATCCGCGCTCTAACCTCTGAAGGGCAGATTTTGAATCAGTTAGGATGACAACAGGTTGAGCCGGACAAGACCCTAACTTCCGTAAAGCCGCCTCATTAGCAACACTTTCAGCCCTTGTGGAGGATACAACAGCAGTACAGCGTACGGACCACTTACAGTCCAAAGAAGGAATGTAAAAAGCCGCTGCGCTAGCTTGTTTGACCTTGTCCACAGAACCATCCGTGAATATTTGAAGATGGCAGGCATACTCTGTTTCCAAGTATTCCAGTACAAGCGAACGTCTCAAAGCCACTCAGGCTGCTAGGGGCGCCGTAATGAAGGGCTCCGGAAATTTCGACCACCTGATCTTTTTTGGCTGTATGCGCGGCTTTTTAGTAAAAAAGCCGCTGTTTTTTTAGTTGTATCCCACTATTGTCCATGTTGTGGGAAAGCAATATATACACAGCGCGTTGTATGACACCGAAGCTGAGGTGACATTTCAACGTTCGCCGCACCATCCGCCTCGGTAGCGCAGTAGGCAGCGCGTCAGTCTCATAATCTGAAGGTCGTGAGTTCGATCCTCAACCGGGGCAGGCGGAGTTATTTTTGTGCCCCCTTTTTTTTGAAGGGGACGAATGAACGAGTCATGCCACTACCATCCCAAGACAGAAAACCAGAGGCTCGCAGGCTAGTATAGGCGAGCAGCTGGCGGTAATGTTATCCTTTAGCTCCCTAAGCCTCAATCATAGCCTGAAGATTCTCCTGATGCTGCATCGTAATTAAGTTCTTGCGTTTTCTCGACCCTAATTGGAAACAGTATTTGGTGAGCTAAAAGTGTCAATCTAATGTCCACACGCCAACGATGAAAAACAGGCATGTCGAGAACCTCCAACAAGGCGGGAAATTTGAATTCAATCAATGAATAAATTATTGTAATCCGGCAGCACAACTGAAGTTCATGTGGCGCAAGTGGCCCGCTAAGTACGGATAAATTTTCCACAATTTGCGACCTGCATGGGCGTGACCGCACTGGTAAATTCACGAAGCTTCAGTGAAAAGAAAGAACATGATTAGCACTTGAAGCGGCCTCTTATGTCTGATCTGCCATTCAGTTTCCGTTAAAGAAAAAAAAAACAGTCACACCCTCTTAAGCGCTTCCCCTTTAAATTTGCTGTTT